>NW_013652541.1:0-4493 GCF_000499385.1 Eimeria necatrix
GCAGCAGCAGCAGCAGCAGAATAGAGTTTGTCAAACAGCCACCGCCGGTGAAACCACGCCTGATAGTTCTTCAAGTTCGAGGCACACACCTCCCGGCAAAACCCTGTGCGCCCAAACCCTAAACCCTAAACCCTAAACCCTAAACCCTAAACCCTAAACCCCAAACCCTAAACCCTAAACCCTAAACCTCACCTTTGCTTCTCAGCTTCCTGTACATGGCGAAAATCGCTGGGCATCTTTCTTGTTGCAGCACGAAGGCATCTGCAGCAAAGACAAGCCCCCACAAACCCTAAACCCTAAACCCTAAATCCTAAACCCTAAACCCTAAACCCTAAACCCTAATTGCTGGAGACTCAAGGCTCACCATGCCACAGTTGGAACATGAAGAGGACCTTGCGCTTTAGCTTCTGCACGCAGAGCAAGCAAGCCTTAAACCCTAAACCCTAAACCCTAAACCCTAAACCCTAAACCCTAAACCCTAAACCCTAGCCCTAAACCCTGACCCTAAACCCTAAACCCTAAACCGTAGACCTGAATTAACTCACGTGGATCCTCGGGTCAGTGGCTACGCCAGGGTGGACGAAGGGCCTGCAGCAGCACCCCATGACCACGAGCAGTAAACCCTAAACCCTAAACCCTAAACCCTAAACCCTAAGCCTAAACCCTAAACCCTAAACCCTAAACCCTAGCCCAGCTCCTACCCTCCAATGATTTTGTTTATTTTGTCCTTCACGTCCTTCGTGAGCGACCGCTTGAAGGTTGTCTGCGAAAGCGCATGTCGCAAAGGGTTTAGGGTTTAGGGTTTAGGGTTTCTTGAGGACCTAGGGTTTAGGGTTTAGGGTTTAGAGTTTAGGGTTTGGAATCTGAGGACTACGAGACCAGAGCGGGCGCAGCTCCGACACCCAGCCTTAACAGCTAGGGTTTAGGGTTTACGGCTGAGGGCTTGGGGCTCCGAACTTGTCAAGGGTTTAGGGTTTAGGGTTTAGGGTTTAGGGTTTAGGGTTTAGGGTTTGCTCACAATCTTGAGGACTTTGGCCATAGACCGCAAGAAGTGTTCGTCCATATGCCGCGCGAAGTCTAAGCCGTTGTTCTTCACGCATATTTCCACCAGCTGCAGCAACAAACCCTAAACCCTAAACCCTAAACCCTAAACCCCAAACCCTAAGCCCACCCTAAACCCCAAACCCTAAGCCCTAAACCCTAAACCCTAAACCCTAAACCCTAAAGATACTGAGCTAGAGCCTGCTTTGATCGGGTCGCCAAATCGCTTCCCGTTTCCGCCTGCCGCGCACCTGAACCCTAAACCCTAAACCCTAAACCCTAAACCCTAAACCCTAGCGGGTCCCCGTAAACCCCCATAAACCCTCATAAACCCCCATAAACCCCCACAAACCCACATAAACCCCCACAAACCCTCATAAACCCTCATAAACCCTCACAAACCCCCCTAAACCCTCACAAACCCCCGTAAACCCTCATAAACCCCCAAAAACTCCCGTAAACACCCAGCCCCTCCACAAACCCTCTCAATCCCCCCCAAATCTCCCTAAACCCCCCCAAACCCTCTTAATCCCCCAAACCCTCGCGCAAACCCCCAAACCCTCGCGTAAACCCCCAAACCCTCGCTTAAACCCCAAACCCTCCCCAAACCCTCCCAAACCCTCGGGAAACCCGCAGGGTTTGCTGCGGACCTCCAAGGCCCTGTACATGCCCTCGGGGTCCGTGGCCTGGCGCAGCTTTGCTGCTGCTTGCTGCAGCAAGTAGCTGCTGCTGCTGCTGCTGCTGGCGCATGCATCCACGCACTGCATGGCCAGGGCCGCGTTGAGCTCCAGGGGGCCCCCGTGGTAAGCCAGGCAGGAGGCGAGGGCCTCGGGGAAGGGGGGGGGCCCCCCCCCAAACGCCATCCCAAACCCTAAACCCTAAACCCTAAACCCTAAACCCTAAACCCTAAACCCTAGCCCGGGCCGCGGCGGCGGCGGCAGCGGCAGCGGCGGCAGCCCGGCGCGCGCCGGCGTCGGGGGGCCCCAGCAAGAGCAGCGACAGCGACGCTGCTGCTGCTGCTGCTGCTGCTGCTGCTGCTGCTGCTGCTGCTGCTGCAGGGGCCCCTCAGCAGGGCCCCAGAGCCCGGGGCCCCGCAGCAGCAAGGGGGGCCCCTGCTGCTGGGGGCCCCCGAGGGTACTGGGGAGGCTGGGGGGCAGAAGGAAGCAGCAGGGGCGCAGAACGGGCGCTGCTGCTGCTGCTGCTGCTGCTGCTGCTGCTGTCGCTGCTGCTGCTGCTGCTGCTGCGCACGGCCGCCGCGCGGGCCGCGGAAAGAAGTCCGGAGAAAAAGCTTTATTAAAGGCAGCAGGAAATAGTTTTAGACGCGAAAGAAGGCGCTAAACCCTAAACCCTAAACCCTAAACCCTAAACCCTAACCCTGCCGACACAGCTCCAAAGAACGCCAGCAGCAGCAGCAGCAGCAGCAGCAGCAGCAGCAGCAGCGCAGCGGACAGCGGGCGGGGCCCCCGTTGGAGTTAAAGGGGGAGAAAGGCAGAAGAGTTTGTAAATTGAATTGAAAAAAATAAAACGAAATAAAATAAAATAAAAAGGTTTTATTTCAGCTGCTGCTGCTGCTGCAGCAGCAGCAAAAAGCGCAGCAGCAGAAGATTTGCAGCAGCAGGCAGCAGCAGCGGATGCAGCAGCTGTCGGTACACCGCAGCCCCCAGCAGCAAAGAGCAGCAAGGGTTTGGAGATCTGCTGCGTTTTGCTGCAGTGTTTGGAAGCAAAAGAAAAGGAGTTGGAGACTGGGAGGAGAAGAAGGGTTTAGGGTTTAGGGTTTAGGGTTTAGGGTTTAGGTGCGGGTGCGCTGCGGCGGGCGGCGCGAAGGAGAGTGAGTCGGTTGGCGGCGAGGGTTTAGGGTTTAGGGTTTAGGGTTTGGGGCTGATCTTTGGGGGTTCTGGAGTGTGCAGAGGAGCGGATTTTTGAGGGTTTGTCGGGGGGCAGCAAACCCTAAACCCTCGCAGCAGCAGCAAACCCTAAACCCTCGCAGCAGCAGCAAACCCTAAACCCTCGTGGCAAGACCGCTGGCCTCGCGCAGCAGCAGCTCGCTGCGGCTCGCGGCTTCTTCTTCGGATCTTCTTTAAACTTTCCTTTTCTTTTCTTTTATTTTCTTTCTTTTCTTTTTCTTTTCTTTTTCTTTTCTTTTTCTTTTCTGATTGCCTTCGTTGCGTTTGCGCGGAAGGGTTTAGGGTTTGGAGTGTACGTACACCCGGCTGCGCGTACAGCTGAGCGGCTCGCGCCGTTCTGGGCTCATTCGGGCTCTCTGGTTTCGATTTTTTCGCTTTTAAGTCTTCATTTTTGTTTCTTTTTGCATTTCTTTTCCATTTGGGGGTTTATTTTCTCTTTTTTCCCGCCCGGGGCCCCTCCGAGCCTCTCCGCCATGCGGCGGCTTCTCCAGGGCGCCGTCAGGGCCCCCGAGCCCTCCAAGCGCGACGCCGTGGTCTTCTCCGAGGAGGGCTGGGCCCGCAGCAGCAGCAGCAGCTACGGCTACCCTGCAGCAGCAGCAGCAGCAGACGCAGCAGCAGCAGCAGCAGCAGCAGCAGCAGCAGCAGAAGACTACTACTCGGGGGCCGACGAGTACGCGGAAAACGAAGCTGAAGGCGAAGAGCTGGACTACAGCGGCTGGGAAGCAGCAAAAGGGGGGGAGGAGGTTTGGGCGGAGGAGGAGGCTGAGGAGTACCCTGCTGCTGCAGCAGAAGCAGCAGCAGCAGCAGCAGCAGCAGCAGCAGCAGCAGCAGCAGCGGAGGAGGAGGAGGAGGAGGGGGAGGGGGACTACGAGTACGAGTACTCGGGCGAGACGGAGGAGGGCGCGGAGGTCTACGACGAGGAAGAAGAAGCAGCAGCAGCAGCAGCAGCAGCAGAAGAAGCAGCAGCAGCAGCAGCAGCAGCAGCAGCAGCAGAGGAAGAGGAGGAGGAGGGCGAAGCCGCGGCGTACGAAGCCGAGGAGGCGTTCGCTGAGGACGAGGAAGCAGCAGCAGCAGCAGAGGAAGCTGCTGCTGCTGCTGCTGCTGGTGCTGCTGCTCCGTCTGCTGCAGCAGCAGCAGCAGCAGCAGCAGCAGCAGGAGAGATCTCGGAGAGCCGTTTGCTGCCGTTCAGCGCCGCAGAAATAGCAGCTCGCGTGGAGGTCCGGGAGACTGTGGGGAAGGGCAGGTGTCTGTACACCCGGGGGCCCCTCGCCCCCGGAGAAGTCGTCTTCGTGGAGGCCCCCCTCTTTGTTGCAGTACCCTCTTTGGCCCCGCAGCTGTGGGTCTTGCTGCAGCAGCTGCATGCAGAGGGGCCCCTCGAGCTGCCCCCCATTTGGCACTTGGCCGCCCTCTGTACCCTCTTTTCCCTCCCAGAGGGGCCCCTCCAAAAGTGCCTCGACAAGTGGGTCCCCGACAGGGGGGCCCCCCCCTCCCCGGACGTCCTCCGCGTCCTCTCCCGCCTCTCCTCAGTCCCCCCGCCCTCCGGGGGCC
>NW_013652542.1:0-4499 GCF_000499385.1 Eimeria necatrix
ACCGCCACGTCTACTGCTCCCCCCATTTCGCAATGGCCAGGAGAACACACGCAGAGATCACAGCTGCGCCTGGTGCAGCAATCTACTGTGTGAAATGTCATGAACCTTGTGCTGCAGGCAGACACAAGGACACCTTATAGTCAAGTGCCGTTAGCCTTCAGTCGACACACGGGTAGCAAAAGGATTGCTGCTTCCCCACACACTCGCTGATTCAACATACGCAGACCGACGTATACACTGCCCGAAGACTAAAATTGTCCCACATGACCCAGCAAAACATGAATCATTTCCAGATGAACGTAGACGCTTTCGCTTTTTTTACTACATTGCGAAATGCCTGGCCTATCTCTTATCGGCAAAGGCAGTTGCGTTGTTTCACGTGTTGAGGACTGCACCCTACTCATGCGTCTCAAGCCACACCCATGCCGCATCGTGGACTAGCA
Organism: Eimeria necatrix; assembly: GCF_000499385.1. Lineage (NCBI taxonomy): Eukaryota > Apicomplexa > Conoidasida > Eucoccidiorida > Eimeriidae > Eimeria > Eimeria necatrix. The sequence continues at coordinate 444 of NW_013652542.1, forward strand.
AGCATCCTCAAGGTCCTCTCAGCACTGTTTGTAGTGGCCAGTGCAAGTGCTACTGTGAGCAACTAATGCACGCGGCAAGGCAATTCCTAGGCAGCCAGTTCCCGAGGAGTCCATATTCACAGAAAATTGCTTGCACAATTTCGCTGCTGCGTTGAGCCCTCGGTACGCTTTCTAATTATCTAATACGCTTTGTCCGATGCGCAACCTCTCCGGAACTTGAGCACAGTGTCTGCGTGTCTCTATGAAAACTTTCGTTGTATCTTCCACTGGCTACGCCTGTGCCACTAAGGGAGAGCGTCCCAGGCGCGAAGACGTGCACAGAAACAAAGAATAACGTAAAGGCCACTTTAGCATTCGTTCTCTCCAGGTGCCACTCTTGCCTCTGTCGCAGTCCATCTGTTTCGCCGCTTTCACGTCTTGAAGGCAAGCGCACATATTGAGAATCAGCTGCAAAATCTATGCGTTTTGGAATCTACAGGATTTCCACTACAGCAACAAAGGCCAAGGGTTTAATCAAGTCCTGGTGCGTCCACTTCTGCTTCGGTGAGAACACAATGAGCGCAGTCACACCAAGAAGAGCTTTGCATATTGTGCTCTTCGCGACGCAATATCTGTGATCACCGGACACAGCATATGCAGTCAGGCACACTGGTGCTAAGGCGGCTTGCACTGTGAGTGCCATTCAGCGACTTCAGTTTCAAGGAAGCTATCTGAATCTTGCGCGTGTGCCCCAAACGGTGATCGGACGTTTCTGACTAGCGACACACCTCCTGATGTGCAACCAAGCGGCGCCCATCGTCCAACACCAGCGAATGTCTTGCCCGGTGTTACGCGTGCCTTGCCCGACGCCACTATTGTTGTGCTACACGAAGCCCTGCCAAAGTTCATAAGATCATGGTTGTTGTGTGCAAGCACCCACAAAGGCACAAAGATACGTTATGAGCACACAGGCAAAATATCTTTGACCTAAGATGATTTTCAATGCCTAGGTGATACAACGGGCAGGGTGACAATCATTCCCACCGCCATAAGGGCTGGCTGGGCTTCAGCATCCAGACACTTCATGTCTTGCGGACTCTTCAACCAGGCAACGCAAAATGCTGTTTAAGCTGATTTAGGAGAGTCTCAACCCTGATACCACGAAGTACTCCTTGATTTTCACATACTTAGACCGTTGCGAGCTTTCTGGCCCTGCTATTTGCATCAAGATTACATGCGAAGGTTTTGCTTGGGGCAGATGGCCGTGTCCAATCTCCACGCTGACGTTTGTAGGCGACAATAAACATGCTTACAATCTTGAGGGGAGCAGTAGGAATGTGCGCATGGGCATACCGTCGTCCTGTAGGGAAGCGCACACCTGCCACACCGCTGCTGTGACTGCAAAAATTCTCAAGCGGCGCTTTACATCATCGCGTTTGAGGACTCTACAGATATTAAAATGAGGTTTCCCTCACATGCGTTCCGCTAACCACATGAAACGATCAGCACACTGAACCAGTCACATGCATTAAAACTTTGGCAGTCCAAGTAACTTTTAGAATCCAAAACGCTTCTGCGGTGGTCCTATATTGCTCTTGCCCTTTCATATAATCAACTTACAAACTTTAGCACATCTGCAGACGTGTGTAAATGGAATTATCGTGTGTGCTGTAGAGCTTACCTGCCACGCCACTGTTGTGACAAAAAAATGCCTTCCATGCGCAACCTTAATCTGCGTGCTTGGCGGCTTTCCAGATGTGAAGGCAAGACTTACCTGAGGTTCGCTGCTCACAGGAAGCAATCAGTAAACTCAAAGAACAACAGGTGTAAAAAACGTGGAAGTCTATGCCGCTTGCACAACGCCAAGCGTCGTTCCGAATTGCCTTTGTGCTTTCACGAATTTAGCTCGCAGCATTCAGCACAGCAGCTGAAGTGCTCAAATAGAACCGTCATGTACAGACAAGATAAGAGCTCGCCTGCCAAGCCACACATGCGAAGGTGGGCGCCCTACGTCTTCTTGTTTCCAGACTTTTCATATATTCAAACAAGGTTTCCGCCACACAAATTGCACTGCTCACATCAAAAGAGCACAAGAGTGATCCACCAGACAATTCAAAAATGTGACAATTCGTGTCACGTTACGAAAAGTAAACATCCCTGCAGCCTTCTCGCATCGTTGTCCAGCGTTCCCAACGATGCTATTCGACGTGCTGAATGGAACTCGTGTATTCACCCAAATGATGCGCGCGGAATTCACGTTGAACCTCTTAGGCTGTAGCTGTATGGTCTCGTTCGCAATCAGCCCAAGGCAAGACATCAACACCTTGTGGTGGGCTTGGGAGACACAATTGGCATAGCTGGACCTCCTGATAGCTGAGCATTGGATCTTCACAGATCTACAGATCTGCAGGTCTCTTGCTTAGCACTCATGTTTGTTTCATGTTACTGCAACTTGACTGGCCTTGATCATCAATGCTTTTGCAACAGCCCAGTTGTGCATGTGAGACACCAACAAGCACAACGTGGAGATTGGTAAATTTCCGCTATCGCCGTTTTGCAGATGCTCCTGTTGTTTACGCAAGGCGCGGTTCTACTCGATTTCCTACGTATCAATACTGCTTAATGGTGTGGTACCTTCACCGTGGACCTCATGCATGCAAATAAACAGTCCTGTATAATGAATGTGTTCCTGTGTTAGTTGAATATGTTATTGTGTTAAGACAATGGACTGACGCGTCCAAAGAATTCCAAGCTACAGAAACGTGGACGACAGAAAACAAAGTCTACTGCCACTGCAAGTATGACGCGCCGCCCATTTATTCCCTTTGAACGTGCTAATGTACTCCCCCGCGTACGCAAAAGGTATGTAAATACGGCATGGCAGGTCGCGGCCTTGAAATGCCAGCATGAGCGTAACCCCTGTAGCATTCTTTGACAGTTTGGATCGTCCCGTGATGAACGTTGCGCTCGATACTCAGTATTGTATGTATTCAGCAACAGCAATCTCGCCGGTGTCACGTGCTCGGCTTCCATTGACAAAATGCGCTGTGACATACTACCTGGACAACGCCAGCACGGAAACAAAATATATTGAACTATATGATTTGTAATTCAATAGACGGGTCTTCATGTAAATACATCGCACGCATATGACAAGCACGGGAGATTCGCATTTCAAATTGCACACGAGCAAGTTTAAAACACTAAGTAGCAGGGCCCTAATAATTTAGTACCTATTACAACCATGGAGGCAAGCTGCAACAAACATTTCGGGGATCAGCCACACTTAGAAGCAATTAGTCGTCTTCACCAGTGGGCAGGTCTTGTACCCGCGGCAGAACACCCCTCCACGTGCACCTAATGTGAATCGCGATTCCCTGCCACTCAACCTCAGTACATACTACGCGAAAACGCTGTCTGTTCAGTGCAAAGCGACAGACGTCCTCTCGACAAAAGAAATGCACAGAACCCCTGCGCAGCAACGTGACGTCACTCCTGCTGCTTCACGCGCCTTGCCTTAGACAAACGAACATGGATCAGCGACGGAAGCCACCTCAACGAACCAAACAGCACCGAACTGCTGCACCTGAACGCGCCGTCACTTCCGTTACTCCCGGCGCTTCGCACCAATCCATGAAAGACCCGCCAAGACATAGAATCACGAAACGCGCCTTGTAAGGCATTATCTTGTGGACCAACAGTCGTGGACCTCTTGCTGGAGCCAGACGCAAGTTGCAAGATGGCGGTTCACGGCAACCGGAGGTCTGCTTCGTTTCGGTGGTTTCGCTGACAACGAAAAGGTGGAACGTCCTGATTTCACAGGCGCAAACCCATTCCTAGCACAACACACCTACTCCCAAACGCTCGCGCTGCCGTCAACTGCCAAAAAGCACAAGCAACGCCGCTCTAAGCCGGCAGCTCCATGCTCCGTTCAAACTCCAACCTTCGCTGAACCCTCAAACTGAGACAATATGCACTTGGCAATTCGCAGCAAAATCACAACAACAACCATTCCCGTTTAATTGCCCAACTGCTTCTTGCGCAGCGCCAAAGGCCGAAACAGCTCCGCCGCCCTCC
>NW_013652543.1:0-3994 GCF_000499385.1 Eimeria necatrix
TTGCGCATGGTGAGCAAACACAAAGCTATGGTTCTGACGTTTTGTCACAATATGACTAGCTCGGGTACAAATAAAGATATAAATGCATGCGAAGCCGGCACTGGTTGCTGTTCGGTGATGCCGACTCTCCACTGTAAATGTATGTTTTACAAATCGGCTCGATGTTCGTTTCGAGATTCGGTAATGCGCATTTCGTGGTAAAGACTGATAGACGGGTTAAGATCACATTATTATAGCTGCCAAAGTGATACAACGACAGAAATGGGCCATCATGCAAATCCAAAAAAGCATGCCCCCTCTGAGAGGAGCCAGATGTGCATGCCTGCCGACGAGAAAAGGATTCGGATTTTACAGGTTCGTAGAGTTGTGGGAGTTATGTGATGTACTGTAGCGATCATCAACGGATACGCTAGAAGCTGTATGATGGCAAATGCATTTCAAGTATGGATCATCAGGTGAGAGCCATCAACCAACTATGAGACAAGCGAAGCGGTAGCCTGATGTGTCTCGAGGAAAATGCAAAGCCATCGCATTCAATGGCAGACGTATTGCTAAACGTGCAGCCTTCTCAGTAGCCAGCTAAGGCGAGTGCAGCGCTTGGGATTTCGTGAAGAAGATGCAGCGTTTTAGACCTTGATGCACCATTCATCCCAAGCTTGTTCGACGAAACACTCAAAATGCCTGCCCAATGCGACGCCTGGAAACACAGGAAAATGCCTTTATTCATTTTCTCGAAGCTCCTCCTCACGCAGCTACTCACACGGAGGAAGGCGTGCAAACGTACTACCTGTATTTTGGAAAGGGTCCTCCATCCTCAGTATTTTTCATTTTCATCGCGTTTGTCTATACCGTTTTCTATCGTCCACATAAGGCCTAATGCTACAAAGTGATGGAGCACTACCCTTCTGGGGTTCATTCAGGCTGGATAAATGCAGCAAGTCTTCTGACTGGCCAAGGCACAGTGATCATGCCAAGATTCTTCTTAAGTTGGCGAAGTCCACAACATCCCTCCAAATTAGTGTGCCAATCTGAAGACATGAACATAACCGGAGCATACCATCTCCTCCGGGTTTGTATTAGAACAAAATGCTCGTCACAACGCATCTCGCGTCCGTCTGTTAAACGCTTCTCACATTCGTTGGCGATGGTTTCATTCAGTGATGTACACCTAAAGTGCTGACTACGTTCATGGTACAAAGTGTAATATCCCGTTCAGCGTTCCTCGGTCTCACCATTTGGGTGCGTAGCATTGGAGGCTAAACTCGAATGTTCTTCGAGATAGATTTTTAAAGAGCCGATCGGACAATCAAAGCGTGTCCTGCCGATACCTGTAGCATTCAGAAGCGGAAACGTGTTGCAAACAGACGATTTTCTCCGCAGCGCTGGCGTGATGCACTAGCCCTCGCCGCAGTGCGGGCAGGGTACTGTGGGCTGGAATGCCTAGGAACTGCATGTCGAGCAAACGCGAAACTTTGGTGTTGATGTTATGTCGCAATATGATTAGCTCGGGTACAAGTAAAGATATAGACGCAGGCGAAGCCGGCACTGTTTGCTGCAAAGCGAAATCAAATCGCCACTGTAACTGTTAAACGCTTCTCACATTCGTTGGCGATGGTGTCATTCAGTGATGTACACCTAAAGTGCTGACTACGTTCATGGTACAAAGTGTAATATCCCGTTCAGCGTTCCTCATCATTTGGGTTTATGGCATTGGAGGCTAAATTCGAATGTTCTTCGAGATGGACATTTTGGAGCCGATCGGACAATCAAAGCCTGTCCTGCCGATACCTGTAGCATTCAGGAGCCGCAACGTATCGGAAAGTGAAGTTATTCGCCGCAGCGCCGGCGTAATGCACAAGACGTCGCCGCAGTGCGGGCATGGTACTGTGGGCTGGAAAGCCTAGGAAACGCTTGTCGAGCAAACGCGAAACTTTGGTGTTGATGTTATGTCGCAATATGATTAGCTCGGGTACAGATAAAGATATAAATGCATGCGAAGCCGTGTTATGTCGCAATATGATTAGCTCGGGTACAGATAAAGATATAAATGCATGCGAAGCCGGCACTGGTTGCTGTCCAGTGAAGCCGACTCTCCACTATAAATTTTTGCAAATCGGCTCAATGTTCGTTTCGAGATTCGGTAATGCGCATTTCATGGTAAAGACTGATAGACGGGTTACGATCACATTAGTCTAGCTGTCAAAGTGATACAACGACAGATATGGGCCATCATGCAAATCCATAGAGGCAAGCCACCTCTGAGAGAAGCCAGATGTGCATGCCTGCCGAAGAGGGAAAGATTCAGATTTTACAGGTTCGTAGAGTTGTGGGAGTTATGTGATGTACTGAAGCAATCATCAACGGATACGGTAAAAGCTGTATGATGGGAAAAGCATATGAAGTATGGATCATCAGGTGAGAGCCATCAACCAACTATGAGACAAGAGAAGCGGTAGCCTGATGTGTCCCGAGGAGAATGCAAAGTCATCGCATTCACTGGCAGACGTATTGCTAAACGTGCAGCCTTCTCAGCAGCCAGCTAAGGCAAGTGCAGTGCATGGGATTTCGAGAAGAAGATGCAGCATGTTAGACCTTGATACACCATTCATCCCAAGCTTGTTCGACGAAACACTCAAAATGCCTGCCCAATGCGACGCTGCGGAGCACAAGAAAACGCCTTTAGTCATTGTTTCGAAGCTTCGCCTCGCGCAAAGGCTCGCAAGGAGAAAGGAGCGCAAACGTACTATCTGTATTTTGGAAAGGGTCCTCCATCCTGAGTACTTCGCGACTTTCAGCGCGTATGACTATACCTCTTTTATCGCCCACTTGAGGCTTGATGCAACAAAGCAATGGAGCGCTACCCTTCTGGGGTTCATACAGGCTGGATAAATCCAGCAAGTCTTCTGACTGGCCAAGGCACAGTGATCATGCCAAGATGCTTCTTAAGTTGGCAAAGTCCACAACATCTCTCCAAGTTAGTGCGCCAATCTGAAGAGATGAAAGTAATGGGAGCATATAATCGCCCTTGTGTTTGTATTAGAGCAAAATGCTCGTGACAACGCATCTCGTGTCCGTCTGTTAAGCGCTTCTCACATTCGTTGGCGATGGTGTCATTCAGTGATGTACACCTAAAGTGCTGACTTCTTTCATAGCACAAAGTGCAATTTTCCGCTCAGCATTCCGCGGTCTCATCATTTGGGTGCGTGGCATTGGAGGCTAAACTCGAATGTTCTTCGAGATAGATATATTGGAGCCGATCGGATAATCAAAGCCTGTTGTCCTGCCGATATCTGTAGCATTCAGGAGCCGCAACGTATCGGCGTAGCGCTGGCGTGATGCACAGAACTTCGCGGTAGTGGGGGCAGGGTACTGTGGGCTGGAAAGCCTAGGAAACGCATATCGAGCAAACGAGAAACTGTAGTTTTGACAGGTTGTGAAAAAATTAGTACCTCATGTCCAAATAAAGATATAAATGCATGCGAAGCCGGCACTGGTTGCTGTCCAGTGAAGCCGGCTCTCCACTGTAAATGTATGTTTTACAAAAGGGCTCCATGTTCGTTTCGAGATTCGGTAATGCGCATTTCATGGTAAAGACTGATAGACTGGCTATGGGAAGTAAGATCACATTATTATAGCTGTCAAAGTGATACAACGACAGATGTGGGCCATCATGCAAATCCAAAAAGGCAAGCCCCCTCTGAGAGAAGCCAGATGTGCATGCCTGCCGAAGAGGGAAAGATTCAGATTTTACAGGTTCGTAGAGTTGTGGGAGTTATGTGATGTACTGAAGCAATCATCAACGGATACGGTGAAAGCTGTATGAAGGGAAAAACATATGAAGTATGAATCATCAGGTGAGAGCCATCAACCAACTATAAGACAAGAGAAGCGGTAGCCTGATGTGTCCCGAGGGGAATGCAAAGTCATCGCATTCAATGGCAGACGTATTGCTAAACGTGCAGCCTTCTCAGTAGCCAGCTAAGGCAAGTGCAGT
>NW_013652544.1:0-4674 GCF_000499385.1 Eimeria necatrix
AACATAAAGTAACCTAGAAGAAGTTTGCGAGGTGTTCCTATTACTGCGCTTGTGAAGCTACGCGAGCGCGAGTAGTTGTTTTGCCAGGGCTCACGCACGGTACTCTTCAGACATTCCTTGCGGCACCATTCTTATTTACAGCATACAATGAATGTAGTGCGATTTAGACCGCATAAGAGATGACAAGCCATGTGCACATTATGACGTACACCAGCAAGGATTCCGAACAACGCAATTTGATTACTATCAAACAGTCTTTATTGTGATATTTGGCACGGTAAAAGGGGACAAAAAAAGGTTCTGTCTGACAATTGGTAAACGTGATTCCCTTCCTGAGCAAGGATTTCGTGAAAATGTAACGTTCTTCCGATTGAGTAGGCACAAAGTCCAATCCTTTTGCAGCAATTTGATACCACGCACATTGCAATTTATATGAAGTGCTCAGCAAGAAAAGCAGTATTGTTTCCGCCAGGAAATGTCCAGGTGGGGAAACTTGTATCTTCACATACAGGCTGCAAGCCATAAGGTGCATGCCATAAGGATCTGGTAACTCTTTCACCATCATATGCATAACGTCAAAAGGATTCTTGAGCATTGCGAACAGCAGATATGTCGGGAGCATGCACTTCATACAACGAGCAAAGCTCACAATATGTATTTGGGAATTAAACCTTCAGGTCTCAGCAGTGTGGCATACTCGAGGAAGACAATCAGAAGGAACAAACGATTGCAAAGCCAGGGTAAAACAAGGCTTGATTTGTGGGTGCATGCTGCTGAAGTGTGCTACCGAATCACTGCAGCAAGAGCAGCACGCTGAATGTTCGTGGTGGCGTTGGGTGAGGCGCACAACAAATTTCATAAAAGGCATGCAGAGCCATCACCAACTGCTCTGTGCAGCACGAATGGAAATAGTGCTTCCTGTATCATTCTGCGTACAGGCTTCGGGGTTGTATGAGCTGGGATATATTTGAGCTTTTCCAAATTTCTGCTAAGCATTATGGTACTCTGCTCCCTAATAATGGTATGCATTGGTTCCATAGTATCTGCAAGATTCTACAGTGGCTTTTGATGCTTTCCGTCGCTGTGAACGCATGAAGAGTAGACACAATTAAAATCACATGAGCCCCAACAGAAGACGGCATTCAACACGAGCAACGCCATTGTCGACTCCTTGATATGGTTTCATATGTGCGATAAGTGGAAACTCTGAATAGGCACAACCAAGCCGCATCACCTGGAAACCGCCAAATCAAGCTTAGAAGGAAGAAGTCAAAAAGTATTTGACGCCTAACATCTGTAAATGTGGGATTCTCGCTCTGATCACAGCTACTTTCCGTGCCCTTTTGTCTACAGTAACGTACTCCCTGCAGAGCGATTGCACTCCTTTTGAATACCTGCAACTAATTTGTTTTGGTAAACGTATCATTGCGAATATCAAAGGTAAAAAGGAGACCTCTGCACCGCACCCAGCGACCCGACGGAATGACTGGCAAATGCCCACGCAGCCTTTGCTTGTAAACGCTGCGTAGACCACAGAACACCAATAAGTCATGTGCTAAAGACTTGTACTTGCCTGAAAGCAGGCACCCCAGCACTGTGTTGCAAAAGAGAGCGTGCATCGAGATCTGCATGAGTGCATGGCTGGAATACATGCATACACACTCTGCAGAAACAGCTAAGAGCACCTAGATAATCCCAAGAATGCCATTATTGTTTCTTGGTTTCTTAGGTGAACCTCGCAGAACGCTATAAATATACAAACAATAAAAGGAAAGCATGGCTACCAAGAAATGCATCCACTTAAGCAACTTATCTGTTGCCGTACAGAGGGCGATACATGCAGTGCTGTACGTGAATATCCCCATGGCCTAATACCTGTATTGTATTGTTAGAATTCAAAGGTGATTTTTCTCGTCAAGTCGTATAGCGCTAAACGTTCGCCATCCAGATCAAATTTTCGAAAATATGCGCCCATGCGAGCTCCAAACGTATGTGTACAACGGAAGATGTGCTGAGTGTAACTACACGTACTCGCTGCAGTTCGCAGACTCGTATTAAAGTGGTCATAATGCAGTCGCGTTCTATGAAGACTTTGCTGCTTGCAGCAGCGACGGAACTGTGCAGGCATATGAAATAAAACGCTTCAGCCTTGCAGTTTGTTTGAGCATATGGCTGTTGAAATCATGTCAGCAGACGCTTAATACGAAGCTTTGACGACCAGCTGACATCAAACGTTCATGCAATGTAATAGGGTGCTGATAAGTAGCCAGCTCGTCGTTGGTTGCAGTCATGAATCGCGATGCACCAACTAGTATGCGCATTCCACATGACAAATGAGGCACTAAACTGTTCATTTAGTCGGCCCTCGGCCCTCTACCGTTTTTCCTGCGTGCACAGCAACGATAGCCAACACCGTATGAGCGTACTGGCTGCATCATCATGTAAGAAGATAACTTTTATACTTCCGCGCTGCAACTAGTCAGAAGGGCAATATGAAAAAAATTAAGGATAAATTTCATTTCAAAGCACACCGAGGCTCTTTTTCATCACGTGCCTCGATATTTTCTTGACGCATTTTAATTTGCAACGACAACCACAATAACTGCAGCATGCCGTCTATTGTAACTGCGCATGGATATTGTCTACTGGTACAGCAACAGGCAAAAAGCCGACGCTTCAGGCACAAACGACCGCAAGGCGCTACAATCATTGGCAGAAAAGCGCAACTGCTCTACAAATGCATCCCGCACTGCTCCAGCAATAAAGGTCGTCGCAGCAAGTGTCTGAGAGTAGCATCCTTGCTTCCTAGTCAATATGACAGTCTACCAACTAGTTACGGTTACCAGCGGCTACGCCCTGAATAACGCGTTTTTGCACCGTAGCATACCAAGCTACTCGTGAAATTGCTTTTCAAGAGCCTTCGCAGAAATAGACGACCTCGCCATTGCGCATTACAGTAATCACAGCACGCATCTACGCAGCGCAGTGGCAACAAGCGTATATGCAGCGCAGCAAATCATCCCATATGCAAGGTGATTCCAACATAGATCTTAGGCCAACATTTCGTTCGGCTATTGTATCATTCAGGGCCAACGTGAGCGCGTGAGCGCCCTCACAACTGTTTCGTGAGTGGCTCAAGAGTAGAAAGCTTGTGGACTGGAAAAGCATACCGTCGCGCAGGATGTGCCAGAGAAACAAAATCGTCATGACGTAGAAACCAAATTCAACGGCGATCCTTAATGACGCAAACAACGTAGAGCAAAATCTTGCCAGCGCTTGCTCTTCTTCTAAAACAAACTACCCTGCGTGCCTTTTCATTCACTAGCGTAGAGCATCGCACTGTACACTTGCATTGTGATAACTCTATCAAAGCTGAGCTGCGCATCCGAAAGAAAACGCTTGCGCTAGTCTGAAGCACGTGATCCGCAATACCTTTTGCATTCTGAGCACGCAGGAGGCCGTCCCACGAGCACACCACGAGATGCAGTAAAATAAATCGAATAAGAAAAGCATGTACTGTGGAGGCAGGATAAAGCATATGCTGAGACAAATAAGCTCCTCCTACGGCCACACAGCGCTCCTGAGAGCTGGTAACACACATCTGTGCGCCTTCGAGAAAGGTCTCAACGTCTCGCTGGGCAAGCGTTCGATTCGATTTACACGCACGCATAAGCGCGTCGCCGCCATTTACATGTATCTCCAAACCGTGAAAAACGTCTTACCCGTAAAAGGCACAAACACGCTATGCACCAACACGAGATCGTTTGCGCGTGGTACACGCATTGCAGGACAGCCTTAGAATAATTATGACAAGCGCCTCGGTTCAACTCCACTACCTAGCCTCTCAACAGTACATGTGTCGATGGCACGCAGATCTTGACCGACATACTTTCTGCACACGATAAGGCGGCCCAAACCCTTAGAGGCCATATGCTACAACAAAGTAGCCCACGACCTTTTTCATTCACTAGCGTAGGGCATCATAATGGACACTTGCATTGTGACGACTCTATCAAAGCTGAGCTGCGCAGCCGAAAGAAAACGCTTGCGCTAGTATTAGTACTGAAGCACGTGATTAGCAAGACCTTTTGCGTCCTGAGCACACAGGAGGCCGTCCCACGAGCACTCCACGAGATGCAGTAAAACGAATCGAATAAGAAAGGCGTTTGCTCTGGAGGCACGATAAAGCTTATGCTGAGACAAATAAGCTCCTCCTACGGCCACACAGCGCTCCTGAAAGCTCGTTACTCACATCTGTCCGCCTGAAAACAAAAGCTGCCAGCTTCTCGCTCAGCAAGTGTGCGCCTCAACTTGCACCCACATATAAACGTGTCAACGCCATTCTCATCTACCTCCAAACCGTGAAAAACGTCTCGCGCGTAAAAGGCACAAACACCCTCTGCATTAAAAGTGCAGCACGATCATGATAACGCTTGTGCATGATGCAAATGCCGCACAGCCGCCCTAGACTCATTAGGACACTCCCGTGGGATCGGATTCACTCCTTTGCCTTCTCACGATGCGACTGTAGATGGTGAGCAAGCCTTTGTCGACGGACAATCTGTAGGTGATGAAGCGATCCCAAACCCCTATAGATCACAGTCGGCAGCAAAACAACTGACGAACGTCTTTCTTGTTTGAGCTCGGCACGTATTCGTCAAACATAAGCGGTGC
>NW_013652545.1:0-4327 GCF_000499385.1 Eimeria necatrix
AGCAGCAGCAGCAGCAGCAGCAGCAGCAGCAGCAGCAGCAGCAGCAGCAGCAGCAGCAACAGCAGCAGCAGCAGCAGCAGCAGCAGCAGCAACAGCAACAGCAGCAGCAGCAGCAGGGGGACCGTCACCGGTTCTATGGTGTAGTGGTTAGCACTGCGGACTCTGAATCCGCCGACCTGGGTTCGAGTCCCAGTAGGACCTTTTTTAAATTTAGAAATAAATTAATTTAAATTAATTAAAAATTAAAAATTAATTTAATTTGAAATTATTAAAACAAAAAAATTTAATTTTAAAATGAAAAACCCTTTTGAATGCCAAAGAGGATCCTAGCCTGGCGATGTCCAGGTGTACGTACACCTCGTCACCGTAGCCCGAAACCCAAACCCTAAACCCTAAACCCTAAACCCTAAACCCTAAACCCTAAACCCTAAACCCTGAACCGTAGAAGCTTATAAATATTAGTTTTTTGACTTTAAAATTGTTTTGAAGTGGTTTTCTTCTTCTGTTTTCTGAGCAGCTCCGTGGGTGGCGGTTTTGGACAATGAGTGAGTGAGAAAGTGAAATTTGGAATTAATTTAATTAATTTAATTTATTTAATTAAATTAATTAATTTAATTTAATTTAATTTAATTTAATTTAATTTAATTTAAGCTGCATTTCAGGGTTTATGGAGCTGCTGGAGAGTCAGCCGCACGGGCTACCCAGTGGTCACTCGAGAGCCGCCAACGCCTCAAACCCTAAACCCTAAACCCTAAACCCTAAACCCTAGATATAAAGCAAGATCTCTCAAAAATTGAATTTAAAATATAAATCACGCTTAATTGGAGCTAATGCTGAGCCCCAAGCCCTAAACCCTAAACCCTAAACCCTAAACCCTAAACCCTCGGTTAGCTCGGCAAGGTCACTGAGTTCAGTTGTTCAGATTTTGCCTTTTTACCATTTCCAAATGAATAAACAAAATTTAAATTTTATTTGTCTTTTAAAAAAGAGTTGTTCCATTGTTTTGAGCTGCGGACGCAGCTGTCTCTCCAGGGTTTAGGGTTTAGGGTTTAGGGTTTAGGGTTTAGGGTTCGGGAGAATGGGGTCAAGGCCCTTCTTCTTTTCCATTTTCTCCACCAGGCCATTCCTTCGGCCTGGAGTTCCTTTTTGTTTCTTTTTATTTAATTTATTTATTTATCTTCTCGCAGCAGCAAACCCTGCAGCAGCAGCAGCAGCAGCAGCAGCAGAAGCAGCAGCAGGGCCTTGCGGGCTGCTCCGCTGCGCTTCCCTGCGTCCTTCAGCAGCAGCAACTGCAGCAGCAGCAGCAGCAGCAGCAGCAGCAGCAGCGGGGCCCCCCAATGGCTTCACTATCTCTCCCGAGGCCCCATCTTTTATCTTCTTTCGCAGTAAGGGGCCCCCTGCTGCTGAGGGTCTTTTGGGGGCCCCCCTGCAGCGGGGCCCTGCTGCAGCAGCAGCAGCAAGAGCAGCAGCAGCAGCAGCACCTGCTGCTGCTGCTGCTGCTGCTGCGCCTCAAAGCCTGCTGCAGCTGCACCCTACTGATCGCTCCTTCATCGTTTACATCTTTTTAGGGTTTTGCATTTGCATGTTTGTGCTGCTGCTCTTTGTCACCCTCATGTGCGTGCTCGGCAGCAAGTGACTCAAACCCTAGGGTTTAGGGTTTAGGGTTTAGGTTTTAGGGTTTAGGGTTTGGGGCCGCGAGCGAATGGGAGGCGCTGCAGCTCTAGATCTAAACCCTTTTAAACAGCTTCAAATACTTCTTTATTAAAAACTCCATTTTTATTTTTGTTTGCTTTTAAGGGTTTGCAATTACTCGCTGTTTCACCAACATCCAAACAAACCCTAAACCCTAAACCCTAAACCCTAAACCCTAGATTTTCGCAGGCTAATATGGATTAATTATTATGGAAAGTACATTTTATTTTCTATTTGAGTTTCTACTAAAGATTTAGGACTTCCAGAAAAACATTTTTTAAATTCAAAAATAACTTTTTTAAAATTCAAAAGCAACAATAATTGTTTAGAAGTTTTTCAAAAGACATAAAAGAATATAAAAGAACATTCGAAAAAAAAGTAAGGACTCAACGACAATTATGAATTGGGGTTGAGGGTTTAGGGTTTAGGGTTTAGGGTTTAGAGTTTAGGGTTTGTGAGAAGGCGGGTTTTTCGAAAAGGCAAATTAAGTGGAATTTTAAATTAAAAGGGTAAATTAAATGAAGCTTTAAATCAAAAAAGCAAACTAAATGGAGTTTCAAATCAAAAAAGGAAATTAAATGAAGCTTTTAATTTCAAATTTTTCAAAACCGCCGAATTCTTTGCATGCGTTCTGGGGTTTCGGGTGTACGTACACCTCAGCGGTGTACACCCACCAGTGCGCGTTTTCCGCCATTTTGGGGCTAAAAGATGTTTAAAAGATGCAGAAATTGTCAGACATTTAATAAAATATAAAAACAAAATAGTTTTACATTTATTGGAGTTCAAATTCGACAAAAATTGAGAAAAAAAGAACAAAAAATGAGGCTTTTCGACTACTCCGGGAGTTCTGTTTCAGTTTCTACTTTTTTGCATTTTGCAATCAAAGAAAAGCTTCTCGAAAAGACTGGCCATGCATTTACTCCATTCCGAATAAAAGAATTATTTTTAATCTTTTAAATGAAATAAAATCCTTTTCAGATTCTTAAAAAAAGAAAAAGACATTTTATGCATTTTGCAAAAAGTTCCATTTAACTGCATCTCAAGTGGCTTTTGGGGATTTAAAAAACGACTTCTGCGCTCCGCGCCTCCAAACCCTAAACCCTAAACCCTAAACCCTAAACCCTAAACCCTAAACCCTCGTTTTCCAGGGCGGATGGTGTAGTGGTATCATGCCTGATTTGCATTCAGGAGGTCCCGGGATCGATCCCCGGTCCGTCCACTTTCTTATTTTCTTTTCCCTTTTCTTTTTTTCATTTTTAATTAATTAATTTTATTTTATTTTTTAATTTAATTCAATAAAACAACTCAGCCCCACACAGGGGCCCCCACAGCCCCTTTGGGGGCCCTTGGGGGCCCCCTGGGGGCCCCCTGTCGTTGAGCAGCAGCAGCAAATGGTTCTTTTTGCTGTTTTATTTTGCCTTTTTCGAGAAAGAAGTTGTTATTGGAAGCAAATTAGGGTTTAGGGTTTAGGGTTTAGGGTTTGGGGTTTGGCGGAAATGGCGCAGCAAAACGGCAACTCCGCAGCAGATTCGCTCGCTGCAGCAGCAGCAGCAGCAACAACGGCAGAAGCAACAGGAGCAGCAGCAGCAGCAGAACAGAGCCCATCAGCAGCAGCAGCAGCAGCAGAACAGCCCGCAGCAGCAGCAGCAGCAGAGCTGCCAGTAACAGCAGCAGAACCGCCAGCAGCAGCAGCAGCAGCAGCAGCAGGAGAACAATCAGAAGAAGCACCAGCAGCATTAGAGCAGCAAGACGCAGGAGCTGCAGCAGCAGCAGCAGCAGCAGCAGAAGAGCCAGCAGCAGCAGCAGCAGCAGCAGCAGCAGCAGACAAGTCCTGGCTGGCTGATGTGCTAAAGAAAGAAGAATGGGAAAGTGCGGGGCAGCACAAAGCTCGCCAGGAGTACATAAAGAAAGTAGTCGCTGTGAGCAAGGGTTTAGGGTTTAGGGTTTAGGGTTTAGGGTTTGGTGTTTAGCCTTTGGGGTTTAGGGTTTAGGGTTTAGTGTTCAGCAAACCGCTGAGGGCCAGGGCACAGCCCCACAGCTAGGTTCACGTCCCCTGTGGGGCCCTAAACCCTAAACCCTAAACCCTAAACCCTAAACCCTAAACCCTAAACCCTGCGTGGCCTGTGTGGGTTACTGCAGCGCCAGTTTTTGCCGCAGCAGCAGCGCGTTGCGGCAGCAAGCAGCAAACAACCAAATAACAATAAATAAATAAATAAATAAATAAATAAATAAATAAATAAATAAATAAATAAATAAATAAATAATATTTATTATTAATGTTTGCTGCAGCAAATGGAAAGTGCAAAAGAATTAAATGAAGACACTGTGCGGCTGCTGTCGAGTTTGTTCTTCTCCGTGCGGTACTTGGGGTGTACGTACACCCCAGAACTCGAACACTTGCTGCTCAAGTTCGACTCCGACTTAAAAGCTTTTGTGCAAAAAGAAAGGCAGCAGGAAGCAGCAAAGCAGCACAAGCAGCAGCAGCAGCAGCTGCTGCAGTAGCAGCTGCTGCTGCTGCAGGAGCGCCTGCTGCGGCAGCAGCTCCCGCTGCAGCAGCTGCTGCTGCTGCAGGAGCGCCTGCTGCGGCAGCAGCTCCCGCTGCAGCAGCTGCTGCTGCTGCAGGAGCGCCTGCTGC
>NW_013652546.1:0-4637 GCF_000499385.1 Eimeria necatrix
GCGCACACAAGCAGACTTTGGAGCACGATTCCTTTAAGTGGCCAGTGTCTCAGATAGGTTAGAATCATCTTCTGTCTCGCAAAAACTCTTGTCTAAATGCGTTAGCTATTGCCCACATGGACAGCTGATTCCAGGGCGTGCAGTTGTATTAATCAGCGAATCACCTCAAATACACCTGGAGCCAAACAGGTGGCCGTAAATTGCTGCAACATACTGGAAAGCGTAACAGCGTAATTGTGATGGCAGACTGATTGTTACGCTACGCGAGACTCACCCACTGCACATTGTGCGAACCATGCATGCAAAGTTCTCGTCACATAGTTTGGAGTGCTTAGCTACTTTGGTTTGTTCACTCTGAGTCTGCACAGTATTCTGATGAGGATTCAACTTCGCACACAAGCCGCTGTTGGTAGGAAACATCATTTACGAAGCTACGGCAGTCAGCATGAACGGTGGCGTCTTTTGTATTGTGAGCTACGAGAGAGTGCCTGGTGGTCACGCGTTCCGTCTGGTGCATCAGGACTAGCAAACGAAAGTAGGGGTAAACATTGGCTCAAGCTTTACGCAAGGTGCATTGCTTGCTGGACGCCTCATCCGCATGAGAGAGCGTTTCGCAGTGGTACGTCACACATTCGCAACGAACCTGCACTGTATCACTGCTCGCCCTCTCTTGGGACTAGCGGATTGTTTTTTAAGCGAATCTTTACGGTTGGAACATGCGAGCAAATAGCCTCGGTCGTTTGCAGGAAGATACGGCGTGGCGTAAATAGAAGGAGAGTGTTTTGCATAAGTGTCTTGTTTGCTGGGAAGGGCCGCTAGCATTCGTTCGTGGCGTTAGTGGAGGCATGTGGTTCAGGCAGTTGACGGCAGTTTCGTCTTGCTTGTGGACGTGCGTCACATGGGGTCATGTGAGAAAAAAATACTTGTTTTATGAGCAACGGTCTTGTACCTCTAGACCGCGCTTGCCGTCTTCGATGTCATCACTGGCATCGAAAGGCAGCGGCTTACCTCGGCTCAAGCGTTGCGCAAGGTGCGTTGCTTGTTGGACGCCTCACCTGCTTGAAAGATCGCCCTGCTTTGGCACGAACCACACTTGCGGTGCATCTCACTACGTGTTTCCGGCTACAGAAGAGCATGAGTCTCGTGGTACGCTCTGACGCTTCTGACGCTTCGTAACCATGATTGCCGCTTTTTTCATTACTTTTGTAGATTGACAATACACACACAGTTGCTGCTCAGCTGTTAGAGTTCCGAGCCTATCGGAAGCTCTCGCAGCTGTTTAGTGTTTGGGTAGCGAAGAAAATTTATCTCTGTTGATAACAGGACCTCAAGTGTTTTGTGGGTCCTGCTGATGTCAGGTTAAAACTATCAGATTAGCAATTTGTTCCTGCGTAGTATTCCTCTAAATGCAGACGTCTGTTGTGGCGTTCTTATATCTGTTTTCATCGCCGGGGCCACAAATGCTTGTAACATGCACATATACAATATCGCTGCATAATTTTGCCCGTATCACTATGATGGAAATGATTGTACAGACCGTCAGTTTTCATAATTCACATAATTCTCCCAAGCGGGGAAACATGAATGGCTTTGAACATGTGTCTTTCACAATTGTGGCAGCGTGGTAGAGCGTCCATATTGTACTTCATAGCTCCCCGTTTGCCATATATGCTGTTCCACTTACGGCCGCCTATGGACACCTGGGACAAAAAACTTGTGAAAGCAAATGCTTTGCTCAGGAATCTTTTTGTTGGGAATTTCAGCCGCTAAACTGCAATACAAATTAGTCACAACAATCAAAAACAGGAGCTTGCAGATAATTCGTAGATTCCTCGCGAACAACTGCGTGGCAGATTGATTTTGTTGAGACGCAAAATAGCAAACATCGACCCCATCTTGAGTGTTGTGCATGAGGTAGTAACTCCTGCTTACCGGATTTGATTGTCTTCGGTGCAGTAAAATGTAGCTAAACGAACCACGCTTTGTATTTGACTGGCGAACACTAGAAGGCACAGGTCTAATGTGAAGTGCTAATGAGACAACTGAAATTCCAGTTTCAATATTTTGGTTTGTTAAGTTGGCCATATTTGTCGTGGTACTGCTGAGCTTTGGAAACTGTCGGGATGCCTACTGGGCTTGCCTGCGAACTTACTGTACTTTTTGTCTCAAGGCACATTTACAAGCTTAGAGCTCGCCGCGCATTCCGTTTGTGATTGTCGTGAAAATATGTTCGAAAGGAGGCTTACTGTCCCAACGCCCAAGTGCCGAGCAGTGGAAAGCTCTTGCAGAGTTGCCCGAGCCTGAACACCTCAGGCTGTCGGATCATCAAAGTGGCCTGGAATTCTCCTGGTGCGCTTCATATTTCCTAGCTTGCTGCGGTAGACGTTTCGCCGTTAGCCTCTTACACATCGTAAGCATCTAGCATGCAGCAGTTGGCTAGTTCTGCGCAAAAACAGTGTTTGAGAACGTTGTAATGTGCTTATGCAAGACTGTGCATTTTTGTAGCGAAATTGAGTGGCTGCAAGACCGTTAAATGGCAGAATGTAGAACCTCTTTTGCTGCTGAGCTCCGCACTCTTGTCGTTTGGCACGACGCCCTATCAAAGACTCGACACCAAATACATGCTGCAGAACAGTGCTTGGTGAGCGTCCTCCTGGAAGCGCATTACATGACAGTTTGAATTAGCGTATGCTTTTTACAGTTTTTTTTCGCGCCGAATTGCCGCTCGCTTGCGTCGCAGAAGCGTTTTTCGCTTTCACAGAATGCTGTGCTGGGACACACATTTTGTTATCCTCTGCCCTTGTTTTCTTTTAGGATATTCTTGGTGCTGGTCAAACCCTTGACAGTTGTACAGGTTGTTTTTGTGGTTCCTGCGGTGTTTGCAGCAAGCATGTAGAAGCAGACAAAATGAGCTATTCATTGTTTGGCAGATGCAGGTAAGCGCTCTGGTCTTCACGTTTTCTTCATCGTCTGTAAAGATATAGCAAAATGCAGAGGTTTCAGTTTGGCCTGTTGGATGCGGGGTGCATGCGTCTTGGGATGCTTTGTGAAGCGGTCTGCGCTTCGATGCATGTGTCTTGTGACTATTTCGTCGACGTGAAGCGATGGCCGCTGCATGTCTTGCCGTTTCAAAGAGATGCTGTTCTTTGGTGAAACGCACATGTCCTGACATGATTGATATTGCTTGTATGCGTCGTATATTGTAGAATTCTTTTGACTCTACCAACGGTTTTGGACGAGTTACTGTTATCACGAAATATATCAAATTTCGTACTTTGAACTACTATCGGCAATTCAAAGTTTCCATGCCGCATAGCTGGATCCTGGTGCATTCAATTTCCAAGCTTGACGTGATGATTATTTGCCGTAGCATTGTCAGCTGGTGCCATAGAGATTATCCCACGAGTACCTTTGGAAGACTATTGCGCGAACTCCGTAGCACATATCAGACCTCATGTACGCGCGCCGTTGTTGCACGCACGCAACAGCGGCGTTGCCAGCCAACCAAACCGCAGATGGCTTCATTTATATGCTGCAGCTCGAGACCTAGAGTGTCGATCGGCGGAGAGTGGAGCCAAACCGTCTCGGGTATGACTTCTGATTAAAAATGTTAGGCTGATTGATATACAGGCACGATATGCATTCGCTGAAAACACGTGAAAAACTTTAGGAGTCACAGCTCCTGCTTTGAATGTGACTCCAGGCCATGCTGAAAAGCTTACGTTTTCATGAATTCGACCTTTCGGGCCATGCTGAAAAGCTCATGTTTTCTTGAAGTGACAGATTTAAACTTCAGTGGCATAAGTTGAAACGCGCAGCAGCAGTGTGCTACGGTCTAGACGCACTTTTCAACGCTGATTCCAGAACGTGTCCGTATTCTGTAGTGCGGCAACGCCTTTATTTTCAGACGCTTCTTCCTGGCTATATGTGTTACGAAGTGCGCTGCGTAGCAGCCTGCATGCAGTTATGCGTGACTCGCGGTTACACTGTCTGCGCGTAACCATGAACTTGGTGCTCTTCACAATTCCACGGTTGCAATATCTCTGTTGTGTATTTGCTTGCTGCCGGTGACGTAGTTTTGAACTCCACTACTGCAAGTTGGTATTTGTAGCGGATGAGTCTCGCGAATCATGAGAGTTTGGGTCGAGCTATCGGCTTGCAACTACGCGCCTTTTGCAGATTTCTGCTTAGTTTGATCTGCTGTGCTTCATTCTGCTTATCTGTTAGAGGCATTAGGCTGAATGCTCCGAAGCAGACTGAGTGA
The DNA here is from genome assembly GCF_000499385.1 of Eimeria necatrix. Taxonomy (NCBI): domain Eukaryota; phylum Apicomplexa; class Conoidasida; order Eucoccidiorida; family Eimeriidae; genus Eimeria; species Eimeria necatrix. The sequence continues at coordinate 4,265 of NW_013652546.1, forward strand.
AAGTCATGTTTAGCACGGTACACGGTTGCATTGACTGGAGGATTTATGGAGGTTGTACCATGACGAAGCTTGAAGCTTGGCTGAACGCTGCGCGGTGCTCGACGCGGGCAAAGGTTACATACTAGAGGGCTACCAGGAACTTACCTCTTCTAGCTTGGTAGCAGAGCACGGTACAATGAATATCCAACAAACTGCCGTTTGCACGGAGTGAGAATCGATGCGTATAAAGTATTGCAAGTGCACTTTGGCAGTAGCACATATTCGTATAAGTCGTATATCTATTTTACTTTGCCCACAGCGTGTGCATATGCGTTGTGGGACTCTTGCAGTGCGCTTGTATTTGGGTCATTCCTCGATTCGGCGTCTGCCTCAA
>NW_013652547.1:0-4563 GCF_000499385.1 Eimeria necatrix
ACTCCTTACCTTCCATTTTCACGACGATACGCTTACTAAAACAAATTGCTTGCAGGTATTCAAAAGGAGTGCAATCGCGCTGCAGGGCGTACGTTACTGTAGACAAAAGAACACGGAAAGTAGATGTGACCAGAGCGAGGCTCCCACATTTACCACATTTACGGATGTTAGGCGTCAAATACTTTTCGACTTCTCCCTTCTAATCTTGATTTGGCGGTTTCCAGGTTATGCGGCATGGCTGTGCCCATCCAGATTTTCCACTGATCACATATATGAAACAATATCAAGGAGTTGCCAATGGCGTTGCTCGTGTTGAATGCCGTCTTCTCTTGGGGCCATGTAATTTTGATTGTGTCTACTTTTCATGCGTTCACAGCGACGGAAAGCACCAAAAGCCACTGTAGAATCTTGCAGGTACTATCGAATCGACGCATACCTTTATTAGGGAGCAGAGTACCATAATGCTTACCAGAAATTTGGAAAAGCTCAAAGATATCCGAGCTCACACCACCCCGAAGCCTGTACGCAGAATGATACAGGAAGCACTTTTTCCATTCGTGCTTGCACAGAGCAGTTGGTGATGGCTCTGCATGCCTTTTATGAAATTTGTTGTGCGCCTCACCCAATGCCACCACGAACATTCAGCGTGGTGCTCTTCTGCAGTGGTTCGGTAGCATACTTCAGCAGCATGCGCCCACAAATCAAGCCTTGTTTGACCCTGGCTTTGCAACCGTTTGTTACTTCTGATTGTCATCCTCAATTATGCCACGGTGTTGAGACCTGAAGGTTAAATGCCCAAATACATACTGTGAGCTTTGCTCGCTGTATGAGGTGGATGCTCCCGATATCATTGCTGTTCGCAATGCTCAAGAATCCTGTTGACGCTATGCGTATGATGGTGAAAGAGTTACCAGATCCCTATGGGATGCAGCCTGTATGTGAAGATACAACTTTCCCCACCTGGGCATTTCCTGCCGGAAGCAATACTGCTTTTCTTGCTGAGAAGTTCATATAAATTGCAATGTGAGGGGTATCAGATTGCTGGAAAAGGATTGGACTTTGTGCATACTGAATCGGAATAAAGTTAAATTTCCACAAGGTCCTTGCTCAGGAGGGGAATCAAGTTTATTGTGCCTGTTGTCAGTAAACTCTTCATAAAGGGCTATCGTCTGACAGAACCTTTTTTGTCACCTTCCACCCGGCCAAATATCACAATTGCGACTGTTTGATAGTAATCAAATTGCGTTGTTCGGAATCCTCGCTGTTGTATGTCACTGTGTGCACATGGCTTGTCATCTCTTCTGCGGTCTAAATCGCACCACATTCATTGTATGCTGTAAATAAGAATGATGCCGCAAGGAATGCCTGAAGAGTACCGCGCGTGAGCCCTGGCAAAACAACTACTCGCGCGTGCGTAGCTTCACAAACGCAGTAATGGGAGCACCTCGCAAACTTCTTCTAGCAATGAAATACAAATGTTGCAGAACGGATGGCCCCGCGAAAAGGCTGTAAAATTAAGCTGAGCACTTGGAAGAGATGCATGCAATGTGGCAAATGAGCGCCCGGTATGTTCACGCCACACCTTGATTCATTCAGGTTGTTGTCTATGCGTTCCTTCATCAGCCCGTTGCGAGGTTACTGTGGGGGACCACAAGGCGTAGTGCAAACAGTGATTTTTTCCTCATAAAGCACTCATCCTGTTTAGCAGTGGACGCACTATGCATGCGATAATTCCAAATGCACGGCTTGACAGGGAGTACGAGTAGATTGAAAAAAAGGCCTTGAGAGGTGGCTTGGGTCGTCTTGAAACGTCCTTTCGGTGGGCGGCGTACCTTGTACTGTCTATTTTGTGAGAAAGCGAAACTCTTCTAGTCCGCCCGTCAACAGTAGACGTCATGTAATTATGCTACGCAAATCGGTGTACTCGGTACCGAACAATCATTTGGACTGCATACAATTCTGAACTAGAGAAAAGACGCATGCATTTTGCTGTCTACGTTCACACAAATCGCGTTATTCGCGTCAACAGAAAGCATAGTTGGTTGCAAGAAATACACGCGAGTCTCCCCTTTGAACGGACTCATGGATTGCGCCGAGCATACGTTGCAAGCACTGTCGGCTAGAAGAAAGCTGCTCTGCTGATGTTGTTCGCTATAGGCATCAGAAGAGCAAGCTTCGCAACACTCAGTGAGCAACGTAACATTCATGGCGTGTTTCTCCGTAGCCGGTAGGTGTAGAAAATTTGCAATGCTTGCTTGCAGAACCTCAGTGTACTGGATGAGAAATGTTGTGTCTCATAGCTCATAAAAGTGGCAACGAATGCGACGTTTCTGAAACAAGCGATCATCATGATCGACCAGTAGCGTGCCTTCCACTCGTGTACGAGCAGAAGTAATATAGTTCAAACGTAAAGCTTGCACCACACATATGCACTGTTATGCACGGGCATGAGAAAGTGGAGCACGTTTCTTTTAGTCGTATGATTGCCACACTTTTGTTCGGAAATGATAGTGATGAGGGCTTGATAAAACGACGTCATAGGCGGTTTTGCCGGTCGGTGGTGAGAAACAACAGTTTTCGATTAGATTGGTAAGCAGAAGTCTGATATTAGATCGTAGATACATGATGTGTCATCTTGTTCGTTTTATGCAGCCTGTATGTGGAAGCCTATGCTATTACGTTCCGGCGTGTAGGGGTAGCTGCGTAGTTCAGGCGATATATGGAGTGCGGAAGATGTACCAGTAAGTAATGAGTTGTCACAAATATATGATGGATTAGGGCGAACACACCCAGGGAAGGAAGCGCTGCTCAGGCCCATGCTGTCATCCATAATTTGGTTTGTCTGCCTCTGCTGTCTTCGAAATTACTAGCGACACTTTTTTTTACGACGGCGTTTTTATATGAACTAAAACGCACTCGCCGCATCGCTCTGCTGACCACAGCAAAGACCGACTCGGGCACGCGCCACACTGTGATGTCAGTTGCATGATGCGAACTAACGCCGACGTTTTTACGTGGGACTCTTTATGCATTGCACTCGAGTTTCGCGGAGCAATTGCGACGCGTGTTGTCCGGAAAATGAGCCGATGTTGAAGGGAGTACGCGCAACTTTTGCAAGGTGCCTGCAAGCGGTTTAGGGCGTCGCAGAGTCGGGGAATATGTTTTGTTCATTTGCCGCACGTTCTTTAGGGTTGCGTGCAGGTCTTTGGTAGGTTTGTTGAGCAGCACTTGTGCCTCCTTTGCCTTGCACTAGATGTTGGAGTGAGTCAAGCTACGTGGTTGTGGGCAGGATGCCTTTATTGTGTTGAACGATTAGCGGCGACAGAGACATGGATCCAGAGCTTGTGCTGTTCCGGATACGTAAGGCAGGCAACACGCAGGCAACAACTGGCAGACTTGGTCCAGCGTCAACATGGCGTTCGCGTGGAGTCGTGAAGTGATTATTGTGGTGTCATCGAGCGTCGCTTAGCGACTCGCAAAATTTGAATGGATAAGCCTGTACGTGTGTGGAATGCAGACATTGGAGGCCTGGACAAGGAGAAAACCTTTGTGTGACATTGCGTGGGCAAGCTGGCTCCACAATTTCAACTCTCATCATTATCGGTGTGATATCATGTCGCTGCATGAAGCGGTGCCCCTACTGTACGCACCAAACACGCCACTTCTACTTCATTCGTTCTCCGGTGCCTTTTGATGAACGGCAACACTCTTCTTGGAGAGCCACGAGGTACAGTGTCAGCTCCATGTTGCGCACTGTGTCTACATTGGTTGAGCTATTTTGTGCAAAGGCTCCGAAACAGCGTTTTTGGCTTTGATGTATTTCTCATTGCCACTCGGCTTGAAGCCTGTACGTGAACGCGAATGACGCTAGCCTCTTCACTTCATGCTGCAGACGGTTAGAGCCTTGGTGTCGTCTTCACTTCATGATGCAGACGGTTAGAGCATTGGTATCGCCTTATTGTCAGCTGCTCGATTCGAAGATATGCAACGCGTTATTTTCATGGCATGGCGAGACGGATGGATTTTGCTAGCTAAGGGTGATGATTGGGCTATGCTGGAAAGGGCTGCGTGCAAAGTAGCAGCTGTTGAGCGTTTGCTCAGTCTAGGAAACCTTCCGGACGGGGCAGCGCCTGCGTATGGTCAGTGGCTTCCTTGGCTGTTGGTTGTTTGCTAGCTAAGGGTGATGATTGGGCTATGCTGGAAAGGGCTGCGTGCAAAGTAGCAGCTGTTGAGCGTTTGCTCAGTCTAGGAAACCTTCCGGACGGGGCAGCGCCTGCGTATGGTCAGTGGCTTCCTTGGCTGTTGGTTGATTCTCCTTCCAGGGTGCACGTATACAATAGAAAATGCCGAGAAAAGCAAAAGGGAAGGGAAGGAAAGAAGCCCTGGAACTTGGCAATGCGGACAGATGTGCGGGCGGCAGCATTTGCAAGACTGCAAGTGAGTGGGACTTCTCGTGTCTGCAGCCGTTGAGCAGATGTCATCACGTGCATATCGGGAAAGGAAGCTTAGCACTTGAAGCGATGGGATGGGATGCATGCAGTTGTGGGGAGCGAGCCGCTTGCA
>NW_013652548.1:0-4040 GCF_000499385.1 Eimeria necatrix
ATTTATATACATTTACACATATATTTATATTTGTATTTGTACATGCTATACAATATATATATATATATTTATATATATATATATATTTATATTTATATTTATATTTATATTTATATTTATATTTATATTTATATTTATATTTATGTTTATATTTATATTTATATTTATACTTAAATATGTATATATTTATATAATATTATAGCCATCAATTTGTGCCCCTGTGGGCATAAATTGCTTATTAATATATTTCCCCTTAGCCACTTTTGTTTATATATAAATGGCCTTACAGCGGCCTGTAAGCTTCTCCTGCGAGGCTATATTTACATATATATATTTATACATTGATAGGCCTTTATATTTGTTTATTTATTTATATATTATATATTTTTATATTTATATATTTATATATTTGTATATATATATATATATACATTTACATAATTACATATTTATTTCTTTATGCATTTATATATGCATATTATGTGCACAGCATATGTAGCAGTTCCAGTGCACAGGCACACAGGCGCCTCTAGGGTTTAGGGTTTAGGGTTTAGGGTTTTGCCTGCATGCAGCGACCCCGCCCTACGGGAAAACCCCCCTGAAGTCCCTCTTTATGAAAAGTTAGTTCGCTGCATTGTTGATGCGCCTCGGGTCACCAGATTTCAGATTGACTGGGACGACGAGGTATCTGTGGGGCCCCCGGGGGCCCCCGGGGGCCCCCAGGAGGGCGGCCCCCGCGTGGGGGCCCCCAGCTCGCCCCAGCAGCCGTTGAAGGCTTCCCCAGAGGGCCCCGCGCAGGACTCCGAGGCCGCAGCCACTGCTGCAACAACCCCGCCTGCTGCTGCTGCTGCTGCTGCTGCTGCAGCAGCAGGGGGGGGCCCCTCGTCCCCCACAGAAGATGTAAGCGACGGCAGGGGCCCCACAGACACCAAACGCAGGGGCCCCCTAGCCCGGGGGGCCCCCGGGGCCCCCGACACCCCCAGGGGCCCCAAGCGGCGGCGAGGCGCGGGAAGCGAAGGCGCTCCCGCTGCTGCAGCTGCTGCTGCTGCTGCAGCTGCTGCTGCTGCTGAGGGCAGCGAGCAGCAAACTGCGTAGAAAGTGGGGGCTTTTGGGGACAAAGCTCTCTGGCAATAACAGCCAAAAGCCCCCAAGTACACTCAGACTGCATAGCGCTCCCAGGCCTGCTTGGCATTTGCCTCTAGAGGCCGTGGGGGCCCCCTGGGGGCCCCCCTGGGGGCCCCCAAGGTCCCCCCTGGGCCTCCCGGGGGCCCCCGGGGGGCCCCAGGTGGCCCCCGGGGCCCCCTGGGGGCCCCCGGGGGCCCCCAGGGGGCCCCCTGGGGGCCCCCAGGGGCCCCCCGGGAGGCCTGCAGGCGCGGCTGTAGGGGGGAGGGCTTAGGGGCCTGAAGGGATTTGGGTTTTGTTTTTCTTAGGTGAGCGAGATGGAAGTGGATGTGAACTAGAGAGGCCTGGCGGGCGGGGCGGCGCGGGGGGCCCTTTAGAGGCAGTTGCTGCTGCTGCTGCTGCTGCTGCTGCTGCTGCTGCTGCTGCTGCTGCTGCTAGTTTCCCACTTAGTCCCCTTTGGGGGCCCCCTTTGGGGGCCCCCTTTGGGGAACCCAGCCCTGCTGCCCCCAGCAAGCTGCTGCTGCTGCTGCTGCTGCTGCTGCAGCTGCTGGTCTTTCTCCCTGTCTTCCCCCGCCTTGGGGGCCCCTCAGATAACTCCATCGGGCTGAAGGGCCCCCAGGCAACTGGGGGCCCCTCAGACTAATGGGGGCCCCTTAGATGGGGGGCCCCTCAGATGCCCTTTGAGGAGCTTCTGTGGGGCCCCCAAGGGACTGCTGAGGGTCCATTTGAGGGGCCCACAGGGCCTCCGCCTGGGGGCCCCCATAGCCTGTGGGGCCCCCTGGGGGGCCCTTTAGGGATATTTCAAAGGCCACTTGGGGGCCCCTGGGGGCCCCCAAATGGCTCAGGGATATTTCAAAGGCCATTTGGGGGCCCCTGGGGGCCCCCGGAAGCTCCTGGGGGTTCAGAGAGGGCGCGGGGCCCCAGGGGGGCCCCCAAAAGCAGGGGCCCCTCCTCCAGAGGGTACAAAACTCAATAAGGCTTTTCTCCATGCGCTCCCTTTGCCTAGCTTAGCTGCGTGTTGTTTGCTGCCGAGACACAGAGCCAGTAGCAGCTGAAGCAGCAGCAGCAGCAGCAGCAGCAGCAGCAGCAGCAGTAGCAGCAGCAGTAGCAGCAGCAGCAATGGGGAGCCACAAGGAAGCCAAACAAACCCAGAAGGGGGCAAAACATGTTAAGAGCAAACAGCCAGCCAGCACGGCCCTGCTGCAGCCCAGCCCGTCTTGGCTGCTGCTGCCTGGGGGCCCCACAGGGGGCTCCAAGCAGCAGCAGCTGCAGCAGCAGCAGCAGCTGCAGCAGCTGCAGCAGAGCCGCGCGAGCTGCCGCTGCAAGCCGGAGGCTACTTACAGCCTCAGACAGGCCCCAGGGGCCTCTTGGGGTTCCCAAGGGGGCCTCAGATGGGCCCCAGGGACATCTCAGGGGCCCCAGGGGGGCCCCAGGGGTCTCTGAGGGGCCCCAGGGGGGCCCCAAGGGGGCCCCAGGGGGCCTTAGGGGCCCCCCGCCACCTATTGGGGGCCCCTGCGAGGCCTTGCCCATCTGGGCCAGGCCTGGGGGCTTTCCCTCTCGGCCTTGACGGCCACGAGGCGCAGCTCGCGTAGGACCTCTCGCGCTGCTGCTGCTGCAGCACAGGTGCGCTGCCGAGCAGCAGCAGCAGCAGCAGCAGCAGCAGCAGCAGCAGGGTCTGCAGCAGCTGCAGCAGATGAAGCTGGGCTGGGAGAGGAGCCTCTAGCCGGCCCTCTTTCAGAACCCACTGGGGAAAGGGAAGCCCCCGACGAAGCAGGCGCTGCTGCCCCGCAGCCCTCCGCTGCTGCTGTTGCTGCTGCTGTTGCTGCTGCTGCCTTCGCATCAGCAGCAGCAGCAGCAGCAGCAGCAGCGCTACAGGCGCCAGGGAGAGAGCGGGAACACATGGCCAGGGCCTGGCGACGAGCGGCCCTGACGAGCTCCACGTAGCAGAGGCGGAAGGCCTCTTGGCACTGACGAGTTGCTGCTCTTCTGCTGCTGTTGCGGCTGCTGCTGCTGCTGCTGCTGCTGCTGCTGCTGCTGCTGCTGCTGAGTGCAGCGCAGCGCTTAGACGCAGCAGGCCTGCAGTTGCTTGTGGGGCCCTTGCCTTGCTGCTGCACTTTACACCCCAAACCCTCTTCTTGCTGCTGCTGCCCGGATCCGGGCTGGAGCTTCCCCTGGGGCCCCCTGGGGGGCTCCCAGGGGGGCCCCCAGGGGGGCCCCCTTGGGGGCCCCCCTTGGGGCGGAAGCGGAGGCCCTGCATGCAGAGCGGGCTCAGGCGCTGCTTGAAGACCCGCGCTGCAGGCAAGGTGGCCATTACCCTCAGGCGGCAGCGCACGGCCTGCACTGTGAGGGGGGGGCCCCCACCTGGGGGCCCCCTAGCAGGGGGCCCCCCACCTGGGGGCCCCCTAGCAGGGGGCCCCCCACCTGGGGGCCCCCCAGTAGGGGGCCCCCCAGCAGGGGGCCCCCCCGTTGGGGGCCCTCGGGCTCCTGGCTCCGAGCCCTGGGGTACTCCCGGGCCCACCCCTGCTGCTGCTGCTGCTGCTGCTGCTGCTGCTGCGGGTCTGGTGGCCGCTGCAGCCCCTGCTGCAGCAAAGACTGCAGCAGCAGGCCGGGCGTGGGCGCGCAGGAAGAGCCAAGAGTACTCCAGCAGTCGCCGCGAAAGCCCTAAGGGTGGCAGCACTCGGCACAAACTGCCAATTTCCACACTCCCCAAACCCCAAACCCTAAACCCTAAACCCTAAACCCTAAACCCTCGTCCCAGCTTCCCATCAGAGCCTCTAACCCGCCCTCTTGCCCGCAGCGTCCCGTTCCGCGCTCAGCCTCTGCAGGCACTGCCCCCCACCCTAAACCCCAAACCCTAAACCCTAAACCCCCTCCCCACTCCCCCCCACCCCCTAAACCCTAAACCCTAAACCCTAAAC
>NW_013652549.1:0-2689 GCF_000499385.1 Eimeria necatrix
CAGCTGTATGGCCGCCGGTGCGTGGCACCTACCCGCTGCCCAACGCGTATCCTTCTACTTGTCACGCTGTGCACTGCGAGGTATAACTTGCTCTGTTTAAAATGTACGAATACATTGGGCCTGCCTCGTGACGTCCCAACCAACAGCTTTGCTCGAACCTATCCACAGACGCTTTAACAGCATGCCACTAGTCAGGAAAAGATGGACACCACGGCAAGGGTCCTCTATACATCCGCAGCAGGCTGCCTGGATAGTGAGCTTGAGCTACACTATGCCTGCATCCCAAACTGACTCCACCCGCTCTCTTGGAATGATGAGCACACCCGATTTGATACCTAACGTCACATTCCTGCTTTCCACACGTCCACAGACACTACCGTGCAACGCCTACTTCCTGAAAATGATGCATTCACCGTCACAACGACCCACGCTTCCTACTCCCCTCGCCAATCTCCTCTCCAACTACCAGAACTCTGAACCTGCCGCGTCCAATATGCACAAACAGCGCCGCAACAACAACTGCATTAGAGTGCATCCCTGCAACCTCACAGTCCTGCTTTCCACACCGCCAAAGACAAGATTGTGCATCGCCTACTTCCTGAAAATCACGCAATCACCGTCACAACCACCCACGCTCTCTACCACTCTCCCCACTCTCCTCTCCAACTACCAGCGCTCTGAACCTGTCGCGTCCAATATGCACAAACAGCGCCGCAACAACAACTGCATTAGTGTGCATCCCTGCAACCTCACAGTCCTGCTTTCCACACCGCCACAGACAAGACTGTGCAACGCCTACTTCCTGAAAATCACGCAATCACCGTCACAATGACCCACGATCTCTACCACTCTCCCCACTCTCCTCTCCAACCACCAGCGCTCTGAACCTGTCGCGTCCAATATGCACAAACAGCGCCGCAACAACACAAGTGTGCATCTCTCCATCCTCATAGTCCCGATCGCCACACGTCCACCGTCGCCATTGCGGAGGTCCTACGTCCTGAAAATTTCTCAATCACCCTCACAACGACCCGTGCTCTCTACCGCTCTCCCCACTCTCCTGTGTAACAACCGTCGCTGCGAACCTGCTTCGCCCAATATGCAGAACCATCTGCCCAACCACATGTGTACATCCCTGCATCCCCACATTCCTGCTTTCCACACATCCAGCGTTGCGATTGTGCAGCGGCTACCCATGGCCTCTACTACACTCGACACTTCACGATAACCCATGCTCTCTACGAGACCCTCCTCTCGAACTACTTGTTCAGCAAATCTGCTGCGTGCAATATGCAAAAACAGTCGCTCAATGGCAACTTCATGAGTCTGCATCCTCACATTACTGCATTCCACAGCTCCACTGTCGCCATTGTGAAACGCCTACTGACTGGAAATGACGCAGTCATCTTCAAGACGACCTATGCGCTCTAAAACCCTCGACATTCTCATCTGGAACTTCCCCCACGGCGACCCTGATTCGTGCACAATCAAAACCCAGCGCTGAACAGCAACATAAGTCTGCAATCTCACATTCCTCCTTTCTGCACATCCACCGTCGCCATTGTGCAACGCCTACGTCATGCGAATGGCGCTTTTACCTGCGCGACGATGCATGCTCTCTGCGACCCTCGCCACTCTCCTCTCCAACTACCCGCACTCCAAACTTGCTTTGTGCAATATGCAAAAACTGCGACGCTATATCAACGTCATGAGCCTGCATTTTCACATTCGCGCATCTCGATGCATCCAATAGATCCATTGCCAAACTTGCTTTGTGCAATATGCAAAAACTGCGACGCTATATCAACGTCATGAGCCTGCATTTTCACATTCGCGCATCTCGATGCATCCAATAGATCCATTGTGCAACGCCTACTGACTGGAAATGGAGCAGTCATCTTCATGATGGCACATGCGGTCTACGACCCAGGACACTTGGTCTTGACCTTTGGACCTGCGTGCAGTATACAAAAGCAGCCACTCGGCGGCACCTGCATGGGCCTGCATCCTCACATTCATGCTTTACACACATCCACCGTCGACACTGCGTGAAGCCTACTTCCTGCAAATGACGCAATCGCCTTTAGGATGGCCGATTCGCTCTACAAACCTCAACACCCTCCTGTTCAACCCCTCCCCCTGCAACCATGTCGCGTGCAATATGCAAAAGCAGCGGCTTAACGACAAATTCATAGGCCTGCATCCCCACCTTCAGGCTATCCACACATGCACTGTCGAAACTGTGCAACGCCTACTTCCTGCAAATGGAAGAATCAGCTTCATGACGACACATGCTCTCTACGACCCTCGTCGTTGGCCTCTCCGCCTACCAGCACTGCGAGCCTGCCATGTGCAATATACAAAAGCCGCAGTTCAACAACAATTTCACTAGTACCTATGCTCACACTAGCAGTTCACACGCACCAGCAAACAAGCATCTGTAGGCCTTATCCAGAGCGACACAAACACGCACGATATCACTACGTTTTGACCCACAGCCCCTGCGTCTTCGCTGCCTCGTGTCATGACGCGAGATGGATCTGGAATTTCCCTCCCCGTCGCTTCGGCGTACAGCTGCACGGACATTGATGCATGGCACCTACTCGCTGCGCAACGCGTGTCCTTCTTGCTACGCCGTGCGCTGCGAGGCGAGGCATTGCTTCCTCTGTTTGCAATATACCTACACACT
>NW_013652550.1:0-4443 GCF_000499385.1 Eimeria necatrix
TAAAGATTAAACCAGAGACTTCCTCAAAAATATATTCGCTGCCGTACACACCTGCCACGCAGTTTTAGTCGATTCCTTGCCAAGGCGTCGCACCAGAGACGGCGCGTTCGGATATCATGGATGGAACCATCCTACACACGCGCCAGTTTGCAATTCTATAATGTGTGCAGAGCCGCCTATTGTGCTCAAGCACTCTGCACACGCACGGCGTGCGCAGTAAAGTTCACGTCGTGCGACAGATGGACGCGAGTTCAGCTGAGACGAAAAAAGCGAAGCGTACGAATCACAACGAACGCTGCACTCAAAAACGACAACAGAACGCACGCTTTTGCGTTTTTCGCGAACGCTGCTTCATGGCTCACAAACACGCCATCATATCGTTCTCCTACCACAAAAGCGCCGACGACGTCTCAAGCAACCCACTGTGTGGTGTGTGTATTTCATGCTAGTGTTCTGTGATTTCTAGACAGCAACACAATTAGAGTCTCTACAGCGTTTTCGCGGCGCGATGAACCTACTATAGGCAAACGCTACGTGCAAACATTAGTCGATTTGAAGGACCATTAAGCATGAGTACCTCAATATGTTAGGCGTGAATCTGCAGGACTGCCGAGTCGCCTTCTCAGCGCCTTCTACTCATTCAGCTCTACTCCCTGAAATTTCAACATACTCACGTGGCCTGGATTTTGCACAACCTCCACAAATCCTTGAAACACTGCAATTCACCAGTTGTCTTCGGCCGAGTTCAATCCTTTCAGTCTGGCAATTTTAGCTGCCTCCTAGTTGGACACAGAACACATTGCGTGTCATGGAAAAGGTGTGTATGTTAGTAGACGAAGCCACTTTAGTTGCGGAAACGGTGAGTTTAGTAACGCCATGTAGTCTCACTCCCTATTTGATGGTGAGCGGCAGCAAAAGTGCTCGTGTCGCCCGCTTAGCATTGCTTGCTTCAATAAATGCCACTCAAACATGCTACTGACAAACCGGCTTCGGCACAACTGGGCTTGCTGACTCACAAACTAATCACGTGTAGTTATTCGCGCCGTTGAATGTCATGGATTCGATCTCGTGCACCAAAAGGATATTATTGTTTAAGAATATCTATACGTGCTTTCGAAAACCCCAAAGCTCGTTTTCTGTTCCTTTGTAAATCTGTGCTAAATTGAGCTTACAAGCAAAACAAACAGAGCTTGCATAACCACTCTTCAGCAATGTAATTCGTCAATGCCAGAGCCCAGGAGAAAGTGATTTTGTGCGGGATCATTGGGACCGAGAACTCCCAGTCACTCTATAATTTGGAAGGCAAGTTGGCAAAGCGGCCTCCAAGAATCACTGCCGGGCACATTCTATCAGTCAAGGAGCTCTATTGTATGTCGACTTGGATTCAGAAGTAGTGCTAGATACGCCTAGTGGTATGTGATATTGCTGCGCTTGGTTACGTCTACGCCCAGCTCTGCAGTGGCGACGATAAATGAGCATGCGTTTCGGTTTGGCCCCATTTTTCAGCAGCACACTATAACCGTGTTTCATGATTCTTCATGGAGGCTGTCGAAATACGTAATGCACAAGAAATGAGGATGAAATATAGAGGGACCAAAATAGCCCTTCCATGCAATCATACTTCTTTGCCCAAATTACGGTGCATCTTCCACAAACCCAGCAAAGGAATGTCTTGCTCGCTTTCACGTCAACTGTTTCTCTAGTAACGGCGTGTTGCTTCTTCCCTATTGCTCAGATTTTCAGAATGGAATATGGACCGCTGCAAGGCATGCCCACGCCATCCAGTCGCATATTCGGATCGCTTTCTCACGCCTGAGAGCACTATCAAGCTACCGAAGCTGGTCCACAGGAGCACGTTTTTGCATGCTTCTGGTGAATTCAGTGCACTAAAAAAAATTTACTTTGGCGTCAAGACATCCCACAGAGCTATGCGTATCACAACGTGTTCTGTGGTGGTCGTCCTTGAAGACGCAGACCAGGGACTAACTTACGTGCGCAGCATTAAACAGCAAGGCAAAAACAAACGCACAGCCTTGATTAGAAACTTAGTTCTTTGGCCAGCATGTTCAGGATGGTTGCCGCACAAAACGGGGAAATCGCAGGCCGGGAGTGGCTCAAGAGCGAGCCGCATGGCGTTACTGAAGCACAGGAAAGGCTAACACGGGACGTGCCGGGCCTTCTTCCAGAATAGGAAGAAGGCCCGGCAAGACAATGGAGGGCACACCAAGGAAGACGTGGCATACAGAAATTGCTTAATCCTAATGAAAATGTCAGCCAAAAGATTGCGCGCTCCCTAGGAGCCATCCCGAAGTAGACAGCGCCTTCCTGGGTGCCAATTGCAAAATTCGCAAGAAGACACACTACCTGGAAAGCGGCTCACTTCCTCTTTTAAGCTCATATCCGACTCTTACGACCAAAGCGCAACCGATAAAAGTAATTTAGGTGAAAGAACGGACTGTCCTTTATCAGCACATGCCAGCCTGACAAGCTCAGCGGTTACTATGTCGTCCTTGAAAAGGAAAAAAAGTGCAAACTAGCCAACTGATAGTCAAAATCTATTTCTCTATTAACTCCACTATGATTTACTGATCAGAGGTTTAGGCGTGGACTACGTCATTGGTCATTAATGACGAAGGCGTGCTCCACTTCAACGACGCAAGCTATTCCTGCGCGTGTCAGTATTCATCAGCGCACGAAAACGCACCGACTTTTATGTATGTTGGTTCCTGCTGCACGAAAATATATGACTAAGTCATGGCTACTGCAGAAAGCCAGAAAAATCTTTCTTGCCCTGCGAAATCATTGATGTGTCGTACAGCTTTTTTTGTGCGAAGATAACATTTGATCCTGCTTCTTAGACTTCCGCCTGACCCACACAGCAAGCCGAAAAACGTCTCGTTGACAGAAGTGCGTTTAATCCAAGGTAAATTGACCCTATAAGGGCTTTCACCACTGGCCATTTTTTCATAACAACTGCAGCGCAGATACTTTTACAGGATAACAGGTAATCATGTTAGTGGCGGCAAGTGAGTACGGCTCACTAGCTGAAACATTAATTTTCCTTGTGTCTTTCGAGGAAACGCATAGCGTGTGCCAAGCATCAAAAAGGTTGAGCTCACTGAAGGCGTCACGTGTATATGCACTTTCAGCCTATGCCGCTGAAGCAATGCGTTTCCCACTGTCTGCAGATGGATTGGCCAGGTGAACAACGCAGTTAAACCTCATGAGCATAAATAGTTTAAAGTCGTGAACAGCGCGTGCCTACACCGCCTTGACGTGCAGTTCATTTAAATAAACGTTAAATAAACGTAGATGTCTGTATTAAACATTTGTGGACGGCATGAAATTTGATGAGGTGCTCGATCCGCATCATGTGGAAACCTTTTACTCACCAAAACGTTTTTCAAATACCATGATATTCGGCACCAGCTGCATTTGTACCGGCCGATCTCAATGCTTGACAGCTTCTGCATCAACAAGATCTAGTGAGGAAATAAAGCAGCCCTACATTTTTGTCTTATAATCATTCAGACATGATGACTTACGAGCTACAAAAAAGCGTAAATTCACACAGTCAGGTCCCGGTGAACAACTAACAACTGTTTTTTAGACGTAGAGTAATGAGAAACTGATCCAGTACACACAATTCACGTTTTCTCTTCACGTCCATGCCACTCTGCTCCAGAGCAGTTAAGTCTGTTATACAATACAATGCAATTAACATTCTGGTTTTCGCTTCAACTAGAATTATTGAGATAATTCATCCGTACCACACAAAAGCTAGAAAAAAATTTAAGAGCCGCATTGACGGTACAACGTTAAATTGTTGTTATCAACAAGTGGACATCTACAGGCCATCGGCTGGTGAAGTGCCGGAAATGAACTATTTCAGAAGGGCTCACGACCTTTTGCATTCAGTGTCTCGCGCCTTTGTGGCCTATCAAATGCGTTTGTGTCGTGCAGAAGTGCGTCTTGCTCAGAGCAACCACAGACCACATTCGAGCAAATTCAAGCTTTTAATTGGGAACAAAGCACGATAGCTCAAGATTATGCATGTCACGAGGCTTTGCTTCAGTGGGTCTTTTCTGCTTGCAGTGTAATCCGCGAAGTCATCATGAAAGTGTCTGCAATGCCCTTGTCAAAGCGTCAAAGCGATTATTGGTTTCCCTTCCAGGGCGGCAAAACAGAGGCAAATGTTATCACACACCTAGAGCACGTTGGTTAGTTAGCATACTGCTTGCGTAGCTATTCTACCATTTTCTTTTCATGAATTTGCCAGCAGTTTGTGCTCGTTCGTCCGTTATTGGGACCATCATAGACTTAGACTTAAATAGTGTGTTTGCTGACATGCTAGAATGTAACAGGTGACTTCAGCTTAATTTCAGAAAGCAGTTCAAGTGCAATCTTGGTGCTAACCGTTCGCCGAATGTAACAGGAGAGTTC
>NW_013652551.1:2500-3691 GCF_000499385.1 Eimeria necatrix
CAAAGAAAAGCCAAAAGCAACAACAACAACGTGGCAAGGAGGGCCTTAGGGTTTAGGGTTTAGGGTTTAGGGTTTAGGGTTTAGGGTTTAGGGTTTACCTCGTGAAAAGCAGTGACTGTTTTCTCTTCAAGTTGCAAAGACGCGGAACTTCTTTTGTTTCCAACTTTGAGTCTGTCGAAGCTGTCTTCAATTTCAGCATTCGTCACCTAAACCACAAACCCTAAACCCTAAACCCTAAACCCTAAACCCTAAACCCTAAACCCTAGCTACAGAGTACAGGGACACTATATGAGCCGGTCGGAAACAGCGGGACAGAGCACGAGAGAAACCCTAAAGCCTAAACCCTAAACCCTAAACACCAAACGCTAAACACGAAACCCCAAACCCCAAACCCTAAACCCCAAACCCTAAACCCTAAACCCTAAACCCTAAAACCTAAGCCCCGACGCAGCGCGGCGCAAGCAAGGCGCGGCGAAGCGAACCCCCCTCCCCGAAGCCCCAGCGCCTAGAGCGCGGCTGGCAAACCCTAAACCCTAAACCCTAAAACGTGGTTTGCCTCTTTTTTGCCGCTGCTGGCCGCTCGAATTGCTGCCAAGTTCAAAAGGTTTGCAACTTCAGCTCCAGTCAAACCCGAAGTCAAAGAAGCATAAAGAGTCAAGTCCACATCGGGCGAGAGTTGCATGCGCGAGGCGTAGTACTCCAGCATCTGCAGCAAACCCTAAACCCTAAACCCTAAACCCTAAACCCTAAACCCTAAACCCTAGCGGCCCCCCCGGCGCCTCGTCCGCGGGCTGCGCGGGGGTCTCGGCGTGGAAAGCCGCGCCGCAGGCGCGGGCCAGCGGCGACAGCGCTGCAGCAAACAGCAACTAGGGCTTAGGGTTTAGGGTTTAGGGTTTAGGGTTTAGGGTTTGTACTTCGAGCCTTTCTTTCAAAGAAGGCAAAGGAACAAATATTGTTTTGTCTACTCTTCCGGGCCGCAGCAGCGCGGAGTCGATGGACCCCAGCAAGTTCGTTGCGCAAATCAAGACAATGCCTTCCGTCTGCGCAGCAGCAGCAGCAGCAGCAGCAGCAGCAGCAGCAGCATGTGCAGCGGCAGCAGCTGAGGCTGCAGCAAGCAACTGCAGGAGAGTGGCGCTGCACTGAGGGGCGAGAGAAGCAGCAAATGAAAAACGAGCGGACTGCAGCAGCAGC
>NW_013652552.1:0-4498 GCF_000499385.1 Eimeria necatrix
CGTGGGCAGCTGGCGCCATCACAACTCTACTCGGGCAGGACGTCCTTTAAGCTTAAGGTTTGTGACACTTCTGCCTTGTGTCAATTTACTTTAATATTCTTGACTGAGTGAGGCGTGTCAGCAGTTCAGCAGTTGCTGCGCGCTGGTGATGATCTGGATTGTATGCAGCCGGTCTCTCTTCGAGTAGCAGCGAGCCAAATAAAAGCTCCTCCCGAACTCGCACAGTCTTCTGTGTACGTTTGTTTGTGTCCCTCGAAGGCATTAAGAGTCAAACGCGGGCAACTAGCGGCGCCTTGGCTGGTAAGGCATTTTTCGCGTTTCAGCTGCGTTATACTGTCATGTTAGCTGCGTTAACTAAATGTTTAGAGCACCTCGCGTGGCAGTGGCGTTCTAGCAATGCTCCAACAACACAAAACAATGTGCCCCGTGTGAAAACGTCAACGGTGCTAAGCAAAAGTAAGTTCAAAAGGCCACAGTTGGGTACTACGTATGCTGGCATAAATCAGGACGTGCGCATGACTGGCGCTTCAAAGGATTCGAGTTATTACCAGGATGCAGAGAAGGCTATGAAGAAACAACTGGGCAGTTTTTAGGGTTTACCTTACTGTTGACTTGCCTATGAGCTGCCCACGCAGCTGAGCACTGCAGGGATCTGATTGCACAGGCAGAATGCTTCGGCGGGGAGTATAACGGATGTATGCGGATCGAAACTTAGTAAGTAACTGGGGAAGAGATCTGGGATGGCAACGGCACTAATAGTGGCAGAGCCAAATGACGAAGATATCGTTCAAGCACGGGATCTTGCAAAAAGCAGGGCAGAGGGTAAAACTAAAGGCTTCGGGTTAGTGGGCTTGTAGCGTGTTGAGACACTGATGAGTACGTAGCACATCGAGACGAGAAAGATCTTCAGCCTCTTGCGGCCCTTCTTTCTAATCGTTCATGATTTATTGTTACTGTTGCGACGTTGCGTTGCACTCCTTTCAGCGCGCCAAATCGGGATAAAATCAGGATGTGCGCTTGTCGCTGTGCTGTGTATTGCGGGCACAGTGCTGCAGAGAGGCGGCCCAGTAGAGATTCATTGATGATAGTTTGTCTGCACACTAGAGTGACCAGGTAGAAGCAGAAAACTCTTGCGCCGAAATGGCAAGGCGCCAAGAGCTACATGCGCACCTGTTCTGGCCAAACACATCACCTTACGTTTTTGGAAAGCAGTAGCAGTGCAAATTTCTGCTGCGTTTTCTTCACCGGCATGAACAAGCACTACTATTTGGCAAGCTGCATTCTTCCACCCGCAAAGTCTTACAGTAGCTCATACTCTACATTTGTGGTTCTGTGATAGTAAATTGCCACCATGAGACTGACGCTTCTTCTGACGAGCTGCATGTTTTTCGCTTGGATGTATTCTAGAAGACGCATTTTGTAATCAGTGCTGCGGCCTCTTCATGCTTCAGGAGAGTGGCAAGTGGGCACACGCGCATGGTAAATTTGTGCATGTCGTTCGTAGGAAGTTGCAATTTAAAGATTTTTTCAAAATAACAGTGAGCAGGTCTAGAGCGCCCTCGAGAACTCTTGTGGCCCTCAAGGACAGGTTGTGCCGCTAGGTAATTTTTTGCATACTACGCTGCCTGGGCTCGGACCAGCTAGTGAGCTGCTTCTTTAAGGAAGATTAAAAGTGCGACACAAAGTGGGATCAAACAAGTAGACACATAGATTATCTATTTATTTGCGTGGCACTTGCCGGAGGGTTGGCTGGATGCGCAACAATTACAAGCATCAAGACCTCACGATTTGCCTATGCCGTGGGCGCCGAAGCAGCACTGTTTTACCTCTGGAGGTTTTCTGTACCACACGATGCGCGGTTCGAGACTTTGCTTGCAGTCATTCTGATCAAGCCGGGTGATGGTGGTAGGAAAAGGCACGCGCCTCCCTCCGTGGCATCACAGAGATAACAGTGTCTAGTAGCAAACTTGATTGAGAGACTATCAATGCACCTTGACGTTGAGGATGTGGGAAGTTTAGCGAGGTCGAGGAAACCGGGCAACAAGCTTATTATTTGCTTCTAATATCTAGCAAGTGTGCTCTTCAATGCACTTGCTAGCATGCGCTCTGAACGTTAAAGAGTGGAGCACTCTTTTGCAAGATTGCTAACTGCTTGCTAAAACCATGTATGGAATACAGACGCACAGGTAACACAGTGCGCAACTTGGATCAGCTTTTATAGACTTCGCAGCTTTTAGATACGGGGCTTCAGGTATATTCATAGAAGGGCAAGCACGAAGCAAACGGCGTTTGCTTTACTGCGTGTGCACCGGGCGCAGATCAGTGTCTTCATCTAGGCACATGCATAAAAACAGCGCATGAAGACGTGCAGGCGAAGATTTAGCGCAAGTATTAATTAATGTTTTGATGGCGATGTCGCACTATAGTGCTGTGGTATGGATAAGGGCTGCACGTCGCTTATTGCGTGCGGTTTGTGAAAGGCTGCTTCGAGCTCTAGTGTGGATGCTGGCGTTCTTGGGTTTGTGCTGGAGAACGCTTAAAGTATGGAAGGACGCCCAAGAGTGCGACACTTGTGAGAGACAATTGCCATTTGAGTTTGTGTTGTCGGGTGGTGCGTCACCGCTGATGGGATGGACATGATGCTTAAATGAATGTGTGTCGTGAATAGTTGCGAGCACATCAGAAGTGTTTTGCTCTACTGGCCTCGCTGATGGTGTTACAAAATCAGGATGTGGGTTGCTGTATCGCTTCGCTGGTGCTGCGCTGTAGGTTCGATTCGCCTTTAACCTCTGCTTAGTGTAACGCGTCGGATTACGTGGGAAGTTCTGAAAACTAATATCGCAAATAATGCCCTAACTGATAAGCACGCAGCGTTGAGTATGAAGAAACGTCTTATCGCCTTGTTACACTTGATTCAACTCAAGCCCGAGAGCCTTTGATACCGATTGTCAGGCCAACAGCCTTTGATGCTGCTTGTTCCTTGCTGCCTTCAGGTGTGACTGCCACGAGGTCAGCGGGCGTTTACTCCATCTTGTGCATCTTGCATGATTCCATCGTGGACATAATGGAAAAGCATTGGTAGTGGACTTACTGGCTCCATTGATTGTGTGTGCTTCACGGTGAATCCATTGGCTTTCCAAGCTCTGCATCGACCTTGCCTTGGCAGGCCTGCCTTGGTTGATATTTTACGCGATACGACAGGAGAGAATCTTTGTATCTTACGTTCCTTCAAATTTCGCTAACATTAACAACTGCAAACACTGCGTGTCCGGATTCAGGTTGTGTGTTTTTGCTTGCGTTTGACAGTGCTTGAGAGCACCAGCACACTGCAGGAAATCGTCAAAGACGACCTGTCAGTACCGGCAAATACAGTCGTGTTTCTCTGTCCATAAACAGGCATGATGTATTCTGGCTTGTGCCTGTGAGGCTCAGGAGCCGCGATGGCATTTGGGTTAAGGCGTACTTGGCGTGCTCCCTTGCTAACTGGTGTCATTTTATCCACGACCAGCAGAGGCGAGTATTGAAAGAGTTCCACGAGCTGCAGCGCTTAGCCTTGCCGACTGTGGACTGGCGCTTGTTTAAAATGTCTCATTTGCCTCATTTGATTAAAGAAATACGCCGGTTGCGTTGCGTAGCGATGCCCTGTGAAATAACCTTTTGCAGGGCGCAGTCATTGTAAAGATCTCGTTCGGTACAAGGCGCAAAAGAGGCTTCATCGCGCGCGCTTGTGAACGCTCTTCAAAGTGATGCACTGACGGGCAGCAGTGCACCATTGTGTCGATCTTTTGGACGCACCAGGCCGAAGAGGACGCAGATGTGGAGTATTGTAGGACGCCTTCGTAGCACCTTGGGCTTGCACTGTTTATTCGACTTGAGGCCTTTATCTGGAGTATGGAAAGCAACAGAGACTTGAGTGCTAGCCCCATCCTATGGAGCGCCTTGAAACCTTTTGGCGCGGTTTAACTCTGTGCTTCTTCTTCAGGACGACACTGAGGTAGCCAGTAGTTGAGCACGCTTACTGGAAACATTGACTTGGCTTGGTGTCTTGAAAACAAAAACTGGGGAGCACCACACATTGCAGTATACAGCACATGGCTCAACCGAGCAGAGAGTGTGTCATCTCCAAACGCGCACCACGCTCTGAGACTGAAACGCAAGCAATTCGGTGGGCAGCTGGCGCCATCACAACTCTACTCGGGCAGGACGTCCTTTAAGCTTAAGGTTTGTGACACTTCTGCCTTGTGTCAATTTACTTTAATATTCTTGACTGAGTGAGGCGTGTCAGCAGTTCAGCAGTTGCTGCGCGCTGGTGATGATCTGGATTGTATGCAGCCGGTCTCTCTTCGAGTAGCAGCGAGCCAAATAAAAGCTCCTCCCGAACTCGCACAGTCTTCTGTGTACGTTTGTTTGTGTCCCTCGAAGGCATTAAGAGTCAAACGCGGGCAACTAGCGGCGCCTTGGCTGGTAAGGCATTTTTCGCGTTTCAGCTGCGTTATAC
>NW_013652553.1:0-2959 GCF_000499385.1 Eimeria necatrix
CCTAGGAACCGCATGTCGAGCAAACGCGAAGCTGTGGTCTTGACATTTTGTGACAATATGACTAGCTCGGGTACAAATAAAGATATAAATGCATGCGAAGCCGGCACTGGTTGCTGTGCAGTGAAGTTGCCTCTCCACTGTAAATGTATGGTTTGCAAATCAGCTTAATGTTCGTTTCGAGATTCGCTAATGCGCATTTCATGGTGAAAAGTGGTAGACTGCTTAGGGAAAGTAAGATCACATTATTCTATCTGTCAAACTGATACAACCACAGAAATGGGCCATCGTGCAAGTCCATAAAAGCGTGCCGCATGTGAAGGAAGCAAGATGAGCATGCCTGCAGACGAGGAAAAAATTATATATTTCACAGGTTCGTAGAGTTCTGGGAGTTTTCTGGTAGACTGAAGTGACCACCAATGGATTCGCTAGCAGCTTTATGATGGGAAGAGCATACGAAGTATGGAACATGAGACAAGAGCCAGCAAACAACTATCAGACAAGAGACGCGGTACCCTGATGTGCCTCGAGCGGAATGCGATGTCACCGTATTCAATGGAAGATGTATTGCTAGAGTTGCACCCTTCTCAGTCGCCAGCTAAGGCAAATGCAGAGCATGGGATTTCGAGAAGAAGATGCAGCCTTTTAGACCTTGACACACCATTCAGCCCGAGCATGTTCAACGAAGCACTCAAAATGCCTGCCCAAAAGCGACGCTTTGGAATACAAGAAAACGCCTTCAGTCATTGCCTTGAAAGTATCCGCACGCAAACGCTCACAGGGAGAAAGGCGTGCAAACGTACTAGCTGTATTTTGGAAACGGTCCTCCATCCTGAGTATTTCGCGATTCTCAGCGCGTATGGCTATACCTCGTTTGACGCCCACTTCAGGCTTCGTGGAACAGAGTGATGGAACACTCCCCTCCTGCGGTTCACTCAGGCTGGAGAAATGCAGCAAGTGATCTGACTGGCCAAGGCACAATGAGCATGCCAAGATGCTTCTTAAGTTGGACAAGCCCACAACATCCCTCCAAATTAGTGTGCCAATCCCAAGAGATGAAACGAATGGGTGCATATGATCGCGCCTGTGTTTGTATTAGAACAAAATGCTCGTCACAACG
Organism: Eimeria necatrix; assembly: GCF_000499385.1. Classification (NCBI taxonomy): domain Eukaryota; phylum Apicomplexa; class Conoidasida; order Eucoccidiorida; family Eimeriidae; genus Eimeria; species Eimeria necatrix. Next base: position 1,118 of record NW_013652553.1, read on the forward strand.
CATCTCGTGTCTGCCTGTTGAAAGCGTCTCACATTTGTTGGCGATCGTGTCGTTCAGTGATATACACCTAAAGTGCTGACTTCATTCGTAGCACAAACTGCAATTTTGCGCTCAGCATTCCTCGGTCTCATCAACTGGGTGCGTGGCATTGGAGGCTAAAATCGAATTTCTTCGAGAAAGATTTTTTGGAGCCGATCGGATAATCAATGTCTTTCCTGCCGATGCTTGTAGCCTACAACAGCGGTAACGTATCGAGAACAGAAATTATTCGCCGCAGCGCTGGCGTGATGCACAAGCCTTTGCCGCAGTGCGTGCATGGTACTGTGAGCTGGAAAGCCTAGGAACCGCATGTCGAGCAAACGCGAAGCTGTGGTCTTGACATTTTGTGCCAGTATGACTAGCTCACGAATAACTAAAGATAAAAATGCATGCAAAGCCGGCACTGGTTGCTGCCCATTGAAGCCGACTCTCCACTGTTAATGTATGGTTCACAAGTCGGCTAAATGTTCGTTTCGAGATTCGCTAGTTCGCAGTTCATGGTGAGGAGTGATAGACTGGTTAGGAGAAGTAAGATCACAACATTCTTGCTGTCAAACGGATACAACGACAGAAATGGGCCATCATAAAAGTCCACTAAAGCGTGCGGCATGTGAAAGAAACAAGATGTGCATGCCTGCCATAAGGAGAGGATTAAGGTTTTCCAGGTTCGTAGAGTTCTGGGAGTTTTCTGGTGCACTGAAGCAATCCTCAAAAGGTACACTACAAGCCCTTTGACGAGAAACGCAGCACGTGTGGAACATAAGAGCCACCATCCCTGTAACAGGCAAGAGACGCGGTACCCTGATGTGCCTCGAGAGGAATGCGAAGTCACCGTATTCAATGGCAAACATATTGCTAAACGTGCAGCCTTCTCAGTAGCCAGCTAAGGCAAATACAGAGCATGGGATTTCGAGAAGAAGAGGCAGCGTTTTAGACCTTGACACACCATTCACCCCGAGCTTGTTCGACGAAACACTCAAAATGCCTGCCCAAAGCGACGCTTTGGCATACAAGAAAACGCCTTCAGTCATTGTTTATAAGGTATTCTCACGCAAGCGCTGACGAGGAGAAAGGCGAGCAAGCGTACTCTCTGTATTTTGGAAAGGGTCCTCCATCCAGACTTTTTCGCAATTTTCAGCGCATACCTCTTTTGACGCCGACTTCAGGCTTGGTGAAACAGAGTGATGGAATGTGTCCCATCTGCGGTTCATTCAGGCCTCCATCCAGACTTTTTCGCAATTTTCAGCGCATACCTCTTTTGACGCCGACTTCAGGCTTGGTGAAACAGAGTGATGGAATGTGTCCCATCTGCGGTTCATTCAGGCTGGAGAAATGCAACAAGTCTTCTGACTGGCCAAGGCACAATGATCATGCCAAGATGCTTCTTAAGTTGGCCAAGCCCACAACATCCCTCCACATTAGTGTCTCACTCTGAAGAGATGAAACAAACGGGATCATATGATCGCGCCTGTGTTTGTATTAGAACAAAATGCTCGTCACAACGCATCTCGTGTCTGGATGCAGAACGCTTCTCACATTTGTTGGAGCTCGTGCCGTTCAGTGATATACACCTTAAGTGCTGACTTCATTCGTAGCACAAAGTGCAACTTTGCGCTCAGCATTCCTCGGTCTCATCAACTGGGTGCGTGGCATTGGAAGAAAAATTCGAATTTCTTCGAGAAAGAATTTTTGGAGTCGATAGGAAAATCAATGTCTTTCCTGCCGATGCTTGTAGCCTACAGGCGCGGTAACGTATCGAAAGCAAAAATTATTCGCCGCAGCGCTGGCGTGCTGCACAAGTCT